>NW_021848804.1:141259-169758 GCF_003651465.1 Formica exsecta | reverse complement strand
GGGCGGGGGGTGGGGGGAGAGTCGATCAAAATTTTATAAATTTTGTCGTAGCCAAATATCAAAATAATAATCACAAGTGATACACTAAAATACTATTTAATTAATGATAATATTGACAGTTGGATTTTTGTACGTGAAAGAGAGCGAGTGGATCATACGAGATGCAAGAATCATCGGTATCTGCGTCGATCTTATCGCGCACTCCACTCTTGTTCTCGCTCGTTGCTCCTTCACGATTATTTTCTCACAAATGGGATCCGTTTTGCTTTTTTTCCTCCTTTGCATCCGCGGGTTACCGAGGCCCCGTGCGGGAGTGGCCGACACACAAAGGCCATGTAGTTTCTCTATCTATCTATCTCTCTCTCTCTCTCTCTCTCTTCTCGCGGCGCACGGAGCGACCGCGGCAGTTAGATTAGGCGAAACTGCTTAAACTGCTCCCTAGACATCCCTTCATTAGATTCCGTAGAAGGCCGTTAGCCTTCCACGTGCTGCGAGAACCGAAAGCTCGCTCGGTCGTCGTGTGCCGCTCGGTTGCATTCCGAATCTTCGATCGCTCGTCCTTTCGCCGTCACGCTCTTCGCCCTTTCCCACCCTTATCCCACCCCTCTTTCTCCCCTCCTCCCCCCGCCGACTTCGCCATCGTCGTCCCGAAGGATACGTCCGAGGATGTACGAGCAATTTGGACGCGTGCGCTCTATTTGGCCCGAAACCATCGAGAACGAGTCGTTAACCTTCAGATGCAGGCTATCTCTTTCTCTTTGCGCTATTACATCGATGATAACGGAACTGTGGATCTGAATATATAATATATCGTAAACTCTCGTGATTAATAAATTATACCATCGTCATATACGGGTGATAAAAGTTTATTTCGCGCATAATATTATGGCTGGTTGGGGAACACACGCTATACGAAAAATATGCATTGAACAGAGCGGATAGTGAAAATATTCGGGTCGGTATGTTATGCTTCAAGAATATACGAACACAAGCGATCTTAATTGTGGGATAAATATAACTGTCATAAGGGAAATCAAATTAAACTCTCTCATCCCTAGTATAAGAACGCCTGAATAAACCTAATGAAATTAATTTCCGCGTGTCGAGCGAGCAACGACCGTGAATATGCACACGTCAACATACTTCTATACTCGGATAGATTGTGTATTGAGAAATTAATGGGCGCAATGTGACTTTATTTGCAAATCGCGCGATGAAATTTGTCATTGCGTATGACAAATATTATTATGCGCGTGTTATTAACAATGTTTTGACATAATATTATATAACGTTTTAAGAAAAATCTACACTAGAAATAATACAAGATGTACTGTAAAGCAATAATATAGTTTTATGTTACAGTTAATTTCAATCTTTATTTTTTCTTAATAAAAAAATACGTGCGCGTTTCTCGTATAATTTTCCAAAATTTTTTGACGTGTAAAATAGCAAGAAAAAGTTTTTAACTGTATGTATATTTATAAGATACGATTTGGAACATGATAAATATCTCTGACTCTTTCTAGCCGATTTCAAATTTGCATGTGTATTCGACTATTTCGTCTTTTTAGATTATAATACAATCGCTACATTATTAATACGTAATTTCTATTAACAGAAATGAAAATGCACTCTCTCTCTCTTGACGCATTCGCGCATTATTTCGTATTTTTAGTTGCAATGTTATCTTCGTATTTTTGAAACTTTTGAGTCGATGCAATTCACTATAGCTAGAGCCCAGCCGCGGACGCTGAAAACTCCATTATTGTGCTTTTTATACACAATGGATTATGTTTGCTTTCATCGGCGAAGTACAATTTTTCTGTCGAATAATTTGGCGTTATGGAGAGGCGGACGGTATATCGAGGCAATTTGTCCTAAATGAGGTAATTTTCTGTTTCGCGACGGAATATTAATATGACATAAAGCAAATGTCGAGGTGCATTTGCAGTTTCATCGACTATTCTAGCAATTAATATAATTTGATACATAATGCATGCATCCCCGCTTACTTTATGCTACTGTCAAATTTTTCGTCTGTATTTTCAATCTGTATGTTTATTTGCGTTTTGCCTAATTAACATACAATTAAGCTTTTGTATATACACGCATGAAAACTCTTAAATTATTTTACTTTCAACGATATAGTTTACTGAAACCGTTGCGCATAAATAGGTGTATTAAATTTAAAATACAAAGATAATTGTGTACTATTCATTACTTGAGTAACCGTAACAAACGTATAACATTTTTATTAGTATGTTTTTCCATTTTACAAAATTAATATTATTTTAGCAAGAAATAACAAATGAATCAGTAATAAAGTAAAAATTAAAAGGTAAAATAAAACAATAAAATTATCTCTTCTTGGATGCCTTTTATACATCATGCAATTATAATACAATTATTACTAATAATTCGTGCTAATGAAATTTTATCAGAAAAACAAATCAGAGATCAGATGTACATGGAGTTATAGATATTTGAAGCAACATCGCAGTCTCTGCGTAATAAAAAAAAACTTGTCAAAGTGGTGACGTATTAAGTAGCCAGAACTGGCTCGGTTATGGTCTGTAATCTGTAAGTTACATCGGCGTCAAAATCCTTTCCCGGCGAAAGTTCCGAGGGCTCGTACGGCACTTAGTAGAGAGATCGAGATTCCCTTCGGCATCGGTTGCTACACCGATTCGTGGCTATCGACTCGCGGACGCGAAGCGAGACGGAGCGCGTCCATGTTTCGCCGTAACTACGAATCGATTCTCGTTTTTCCCGGCTTCTCGACCGGAACGGAATCGACTCGCCGTCGTGCCGTGAACGCCCCATTGCATCCAGCTAAGAAGGAACCGCAAAGAGTACGACATCTCGCCGTCCTCCGAACATCCGTCCGGAAAGATCGGCAGTGGCTATCGACTCGCGGACGCGAAGCGAGACGGAGCGCGTCCATGTTTCGCCGTAACTACGAATCGATTCTCGTTTTTCCCGGCTTCTCGACCGGAACGGAATCGACTCGCCGTCGTGCCGTGAACGCCCCATTGCATCCAGCTAAGAAAAAGAGTAAAAGAGTACGACATCTCGCCGTCCTCCGAACATCCGTCCGGAAAGATCGGCAGTGGCGTAACTAGGGGTGTGTGTGTGTGTGTGTGTGTGTGTGTGTGTGTGCTTGATCGAGCGTTAAAAAAAAAAGCACCCTCTTTTTCTCTCTTTTTTTTAATACATTATATAGTATATTCTTTTCTTTTCGTAGAATGTTCAAATTTGTTAGTACGATTAAAATTACCGTTCAAGAAAAATAATTGACGCCATATTATACATAAATACTGCGTTAGATTTTGACAGTTCAGCATTTTCCCAAATCTTGCACTCAAGGCGAGATCTTTTCTTCCTTCCTCATCTAATACTTACGCTATTGATCGTCGAATCTGCCGCACTTTGATGATGCGGGAAAAAGTTCACGCTCGCTTTTGCCTACGGTAGTTAGCTACTTTCTGTGGCCGATGAGCAATCTTGCGGTCACGCATCGTTACGACATTTTTTTCTAACTGCGGGACAATCGTGTTCTTGCGGTGCACGTAATAAGCATGGCGAAACTTGTCGCGGACAGCCATTGAACGAGCACGTGCTTGATGCACGTACATGATTACGTGTGATTCTGCAAAGTTTCTTTGTTTATATATATTTTTTTACACGTGTAAAATATTTTTATCGGAGATACTTCGTGTGTCTAATCTTCTTTCACACAGAATGTCGCGGATTTTGAGATATTTTTTTCATCATCAATCTCATCGTTTTACGACGCGGTTGAAATTCCTTCTTTAAAAATAGATGTTCGAAGGACACTTTGGTTAAGTGATCCCATAAAGAGGTTTATGTCCCAATATTTCATCGGAGATGCTGAAAACGGCCTGACAGGTAAAATGCGCAACGGCATTTCGATCGAACGGAATCCCCTTTGCGAGGCCGGGAGCATTTTATTCGAGAATAGAATAAAATGCCGTCTAGGCAAGTCAATAATTTTGAAGAGAGAATTTGGGTATATTTGCGATGTCGCAATGAAATGTTATAAATTTATTATCAATTATAAGTTTCTTATCGATCGTGATAATAATAACACGACGACCTAATTATCATTTAATATATACGAAAGAAATCCAAACGCTTGCGTTTATCAATTAATTGAATAAGAAGAGAGAGAGAGAGGGAGAGAGGGAGAGAGGGAGAAAGAGAGTTTGTGTTTATATATGTACATTCTGTTCGATCTCGAAATGCTGTTGCACATTTTATATATAAATAATATATATAAAATATATATAAAATACAAATTTCTTATTTAATTAATTGATAAACACAAGCGTATGGATTTCTCTCGTATATATAGGATGAGTGTTAAGTATGTTTTAAAACTTCGTGAGCATGTTTCTGGATAAAAAGTATGAACAAATATTTCTATGAACATTAGCCGAAAATGCTTCGTTATCGAAATAAAGGACACAAATAGATTTTATAATGACTGAGTTTCAGATCACATTCTTTCTTTCCACGATGTTGTGTTTCTAATGTTTTGATTCTGGAATAGTGTTTGTTTACCATCACACGCTACTACGACTCACTGAAAGGGGAAGGGGGTTAATGTAAGCTTCTGTACTTGAATATAGTAAGAGACAACGTATCTACAATCAAGTCAGTATGCTTGAGGTAGTTCAACCGAGCAGTGTTAGTATTGACAGTTAACGCTCACTTTGAAACATACTTATGACTCATCCTGTATGTGCGATATAAATATCACGAAATTATACAGCTTTAATTGTTACGCGGCGTACATTAATGAAGCGGATTCAGTGTATCCAACAAAATATACGCAATCGCATACGTTACTTCCTTACTTGTTAGCTTCTCCTCGCTTCATTAACTCGTGTCCGCTTAATCCCGCGGAATTTAACGAACTTATTTGCCTATTCATACAATGTGCGGTTCTTCCCGGCAGCGTGCTGGTTACACCGGGCGCGTATTTCTCGCGACGAGAAACTCATCGGGCTGGGCATTAAGGAAGTCTCTTCGCTTTATAAAGGCGGATCGGGCGTGCCCGCGCTTTCTTTGCATAGCCACTTCTCATGAAGATTCACTGTAGCGAGGAGTCGCGCTTGTGCAACGGCAGAAGATTACGCGTAGGGGACATCCGCCGAAGACGTTGACTCCTGTCACACATCCATATGGCCAGGGGCGATCGTGGAACCGGTTTGTCGACGCGCGTGTTCCACGTATATACGTTCGGTAAACCTTGGACGAGAGGCTTTGTACCGGTTTACGGACGAAAATCTCTCGAGTTTCCTCATTCATGCCGTTCATGCAGGTGACATTTATTAAAAATTTCACTATGCTAAGCTATGTCCCCAATGGAATTCGTCCAACGATAATTGGACGTCGCCCGAGAGAGACCTCTCTCCTAAAGCCGATTTAGGAGACTTTACAAGTCGAAATAAGTCTTTCGTAATATGCGTTAAGCTCGATCGAATAACAGCCGGAGAATAGGGAAAAACCCAAGATTTTAAAAAAGGATTATCGACTAAAATTTCTTGAATTTTAGAACTTTATAATGTAGGATAGGTTGAGAAAAAAAAATGTAACGCAAGATTGGAAATATATTTTCGACTTTTCGCTATTGCCTGGAATATGTTTTATCAATATACATATAACGATTGTCGAAACATTTTGTGAATATTTAAAAGTAGTCAAAGAGATCGAATACGAATACAGATGTGAAAAAGTTTTAACATTTCAAAAACTTGCTGTTCCTCTTAGCGCACAGTTTACATGTGGAAAACAGAAAGAGAATTCTATTTTTAAAGATTATATCATAAAAAATACGAAAATAGTACGAATGTATAAGAGAATAAATAATATATAATGATACAGTAATTATAACAGAAAAGTTGATTTATTCCTACACAGGTATTGCAATAATGAATTTATTTAAAAATAGTATACTATTATAACAAATTCGTGTTTCTACAATATACAGAATATGTTTTGAGACGTTAAAACTGTTGAAGCGGACAAGTGTAGCATATGAGTGACACATAAAAATATTTATTAACGAGAACTACAAAAACAATCAGTTCGCGCATAGGAAATTTACATTATTTGCATCAACCTTTATAATTCACATTTTATCTCATCCGAATATTTTTAAATGTCATTTACAATGCATTTGATTCGCTCTATAAGATCAGAAGATTGTAATTTTGAAAATCTGATAATTTATTTATGTCAGCAGCAGTTTTATTTTTTCGTTATTATAAGCGGTTTTAACATTTTAATTTAATATAAGCTATAAATGTGTACGAATGAAAAGTAGGTATGGATGCATGCATGTGTGTATGTATATGTGTGTGCTTGCAGGATATTATTTTGACATTATTAATTATAGAAAATTTAACAACAGATGAAACAATTATTGAAATTTTATGAAACTTTACAAATTGTCCAAAAAATGATCATCTTTATTTTTTATTTATATTTAAGACAAAGAAGAACGTCTTTAAGAGAATGTATGAAAGACATCGTGGAAAGAGAGATCAGATTTAATAATATAATTAGAACATCGTTACCGAGACTGACCGTAACTCGGCATGCAATCGCGAAGCTTTCGGCGGAAATACATTACGCGAGCAAGGTGGTTATTGTTCGGCATCACCGTATACCTCTTTCGCCGGCAAGGCTGCTGCTGCTGCTGCTGCACTTAGAAATCGCTCGCGGTACTTGGGCGCTAGGTGCAATTTACACCCTAGAAACGTATCCCGGTACAGCCATGGTTTAGATTTATCCTTTTCCCGCGCCAGTCGTCGAAATAAAATAAGCGAACCAGGGACTCGTCTGGCAGCATTTGCTTCTCTTCTTCTCTTTCTCTCTCGATACGAAATGTAGCACGCTAAATCACAACGACTATCGCCGTCGAGGGAAATATAGCGGAACCGCGATGCTTCTCTCGGTGTTAATGGCACAAACGCCGCGTATCGAGGATGGACGAAGGCGCGAGATTTACGAACGAAACGCATCCGCGACAGCGGCCGAGAACGGCGGAGACTATGGGTAGTAGATTCTGGTATCCTGCGGGTCCTGGATATCCGGTCCGAGAAGCCGTTTCGACTGGCAGGCCGGAAGGAAGGAAGGAAGTCTCTCGGTCGCACAAGGGACCTCGCGCGCAACTCTACGCGCTACCAAATAATATGCAAATTCAATACTCTTACCGTGAGATCGGTTCAAAGCATCTCAAAGACGATAGTGGCTGGATGGTTTACGGTCCCGCAAATTCGCGCAGGTGGCTTGCCGCATGAAATATTACCTCCCGTGTACCTGACAATTAAGGAAACATTCCGACTCCGTGCGCCTCAAACAAATTGCGAGATGATTGCGACGCGGAAAGACGAGTCATCTCTGTTGTACGTACGTACATTTTTGCTCGCGACGCGTGTTTCCTCGCTTGAAATTTCAGACGTGTATATAAGAAAAGAAAATTAGCTTTATTAGTATGCAAAAAAATTTTGCATACGCAAAAGCATTCAAGTTTCTTTTTTAAATACAATTTTCTCAAGTAATCTAGATTTCCATGATTGTTTTATGGAACATCTAATATGAGGAATGTCTCACGTGCTTTTCTAACTTAAATTAAAAATTAAACTATTATTAAGATTTAACGTTAAAGAAATCTAACAAATAATGATATTCGATTGTGAAATTTAACTTAAAAAGAAGAATAAATGGTTACACATTAAAAAGTGAATAGTTTTGAAAATCTTGCTGGTATTAAACAATCTGCATATAAGCTATGTGCTTCTCGAGTTAGATATTTATATGTAATAGCGAGTGTTAAAAAGAGAATGAAAGATGCTAGCGGCGATTAAGTGTCGCGTTATTTAATCGAATTTTATTAACGCGGATATGTCACGCACTGCGCGTGGACGACGCACATCGATGCGCATAATTTAATGCTCGAATAATGCCGACGTGTCGCGGAAAAAATTTTCAATTTCCAACGAGCGTTGCCGCCGCGTCGCGGTGGCACACATAATTGATACCGGGGTCTCCGTAATTCAAACTATTTTGCCGTAAATTACGCGTGTTTGAGGGATATTCGTAATAACAATAATTACAATAATCTGATGGAGACTGGCACCGGGTATCGGCACAGAAGCAAATGCAATTAGCGCACGCTACATTGGACACCGGGGGTACCTGAAATTGATGAGCTAGTTAGATAGGTTCTCGGCACGCTGGATTTAGGTATAGAACCGATTAGGGTACATATATAAGGCAATGCCGTGTGTCGCTGACCGAAAATCTGCCATCGCGAGATTGAATATTTCAACGAGCAGAATTGCGAGTCAATCCGTAATTACAGATATAACGGAGGATATTACCTTCAAGACAGAAGGATAGAGAGGATAGAGAGAAACGTAATGATTGACGATTCGTTGATTATTTTACTTAATTATTTCAGTCTTTGACGATACGTCTAAATATTTACGATCTTGTTTGCGTCCAATCGACATTTGACACGTTGCTGATCTCATCAATTATTTTTACCATCGAGTTACTTTTACTCTATCTACTCAAAAGTTAACGATTTCTCGAATAGAGAGAGAGAGAGAGAGAGAGAGAGAGAGCAACGGAAGTTTCTATAAGGGATGTCAATTTACTCTTCCATCTCCATAAATTTTTATTATCTCGGGCCGCCCGCGATTACACACTGCCGTCACTATGTAAAAGAAAGATGAACCTGAAGAACTGACAAGAGGAGAGAATCGGCGAGAGGCGCGCAATCGTCGAAAACTTTATCATGATTCTCGACAAAGGTACCAGCCGTAAAGACAGAGAGATCAAAGAGCGATCCAGCATTACGTTCTTTTACATATACTCGGTGACGATAGCGCGCGCGCTCGCTATCATCTGCAATGCGCCTTATTCGTGTATATGCGCGAAATACTCGTTCCATTAACGTTATAGTACGGCAGTATGCAAAGAGAGTCGCGCGAAACACATGACAATGCGCGATGTTCTCTTTCTTGTGCGATGAAAAATATTTTGACACAGCGTCGAACATGAGGAAGCGTTATTCGACGCGCTCTATTTTTGTCAAAACTTTTGCGCCGCCAGAATACGCGCCTCCATTAAGGCCAGAAATAATTGGGTAAAACACATTAACTTATTGCGTTGCATTCTTTACTCTGTATTAAAATTATTTTCGAATAATACCGCGAAA
This sequence comes from Formica exsecta, assembly GCF_003651465.1. Lineage (NCBI taxonomy): Eukaryota > Metazoa > Arthropoda > Insecta > Hymenoptera > Formicidae > Formica > Formica exsecta. Next base: position 160,502 of record NW_021848804.1, on the reverse strand, counting down.
TATTCTCTATCGGAATATGAATGGGGAGTTTGAATTCACTTGAGATTATATGAAACACGATGTTATCGCGAGAAAGAGAGACAGAGAGGAGGAGGGAGAGAGACAGAGATCGTATTATGATATATATTTACAACGATATATGGCATTATAATTGTCGTTCCTGCGGATTTATTTTTCAACTTAGCACTCTCTTTTTTACATCTTTTTATTGTATTCGCGTCGTTTCTCTATCAACCTCTCTCACGATGTATCACGTTGGCGTAGCGCTTTGTCAAGCTGTCAGCCAGGTATTGCTTTCTATGAGGAGCCACCGTCTCGCCAATACTCCAATTCAATATCGTTACATTCCCGACAACTCGACAATCTCTGTCCTACGTTTTTCGATTATTCGGCACATCCGGCGAAATAGAAATGTACGTTTATCTGTTTCATTCGAATTTTCGAGTACGATACGATACGAAAGATCGCCAATACGGCGATTTGCCGATGTTTAGTATTGGAGACGGATTCCGTCATTGATTACATTTACATTCTGATTACAGATATGTGTAATGAGAGAGATTATATCTCGCTCTTTGCATGTTTTAGAAATGGGTTATTCATCGTAAGTCAGGAACGACTCGGTTTATTAGATGTTTCCTCTTGGCGCGGTTTTCTCTAGTCTCTTTTCTAGTCCCTCCGTAACGTGTCTCACGAAGGTCTTCGAGAAGAGAACTCATGGTTTTTACATATACGTATATATAGTCTGAGACGCGTTGTACACGGAACGAATCCACTTACCGACGCGGCATACTCTTCCCATTTCCTTCCGCCCGATGGAGATGTTTCCAACAAGATTCGATGCTTCTTCGAAGGGATTTTTTTGTCATTTATGATATATACATGTTACATATATGCGACTGAACACGAATCAGGCATAAATATGTATTCGTATATAAGTCACTTTTCGATCGAAATATCTAAAAGTACTGAAGCTCGTTCAAAGGTGGAAGAAGATATGGTGGAGGGGAAAAAAAAAAAGAACTAATTCGTAAAAGTCACGCAGATTCTTTGGCACTTTGGACATTTTCGAAAGCGTTGCGCTTTAATCCTTCAAGAGAGTTAAATCCGGAATTTTAAGAATTCTGCCTCACTACTCCCCTCCCTCTTCTCTCCTCCACCGCGAACCGTCGTAAGTCTCTTTTCTATCTCCCGTCGCACCCCCTCGAGCGAGTTCCTTGTCCCCAACTACGACGTTGCGGCGTCCAAGCGCATCCTGGACAGGAAATTAAAAAGGACCAACCGCGGATGCTGCTTGCAATCTCACGAAATTCCGAGACGAGAGCGATGATGCGAGACTCGTACTTTGCGGTACGCGAGCTCCAGTGCACTGCAGCTGCATCTTAGACGAACAGCGACCTCCTATCGATATTCGGATATGTTGAATGAGACTTTATTGCAGAGAAAGAGCTTTTTTGCTTTCCTTTATATCGCGCCCACGTGTTAGTAATCTCGTTTTCCTTTTTTCGCGATACATTCAAGAAAAACGATTGATTGTTTAACATTACATTCTATGATTTTGTCCGTATAATGTTTATTATTTTTGTTATAATTTATTTGTATTATTAAAAATAATGAAACACAAGCAGCAATCTCTTGTAGCGCAACAATATTTAAATTTGTATATAATATAGAACTATCAATTTACATATCTCTGCATTCAGGTGCATTCATCTTTCTATTCCGTATTTCTATATTGGGTTCTTTTTTTACCATCGTGTTTCCTCGCAGGCATTATAAAAGTAGATACATGCAAACGCTCGTGTTACGTTGGTAATAAACGACGCATCTAAAGTTTTTAAAACGAGGATGAAATTATAATAAATTATAGTAAATAATGCTGAATTCGACCATGCGGAAGATCCGTCATTAATGAACATAGGATATTAATTAAGGACGTTGAATGTTAATCGTAAAAGCTTTCCTTATCATTCTTGCGTTTTATTCCTAAGAGAAATGAGACATGTAACACACATTAACATTAACACTGTTTTTCTAATTTTTCAGATCTGTGCAGCATTCGCATCAAATCCACATAACCGTGTATGGCGACAATAAAGAAATCACGTAAGGGTGAGTCTTTCTATGATATATAATATTTTATATCGTAGGGAGAGATATATATATCCGTTTTATAGCTCTTACATTATGTATATAATATTAGCTCCGAGATATTTTTTTATTGTTCATTCCTAATTATTTCTGATCATTCAATAGACATAATCTCTTTCTCTACACTCAAAAAAGTGGTTTTGCAACTACAGCAAAAATTTTCTGGGTGCGCAAAATTAACTGAGGTACATAAATGATTAGCAAATACTGTGATATAAGTCGACGCGCGGACGCAACAATATATAACTTTGTTATTATTTTGAGAATTTATTAGAAATTATAAAAAATATAGAAAAATCACTCGCATCTCTTCTTGTTTAAGCCTGCATGTTTATCATTCTCGATAATCTCGTACGAATTTCGAATGCAGACGCGTTAAACGCACGATTTTGCGAATCGTCAAACACGTACTTGCGTTCTTTTTTCGTCGTACGCGATGCTCAGGCATACTGCAAATGTTCTCTTCTCTTCCCCTTTTACAGCCACCGATCGTTGCATCTGCCGCGCAGATATCGTCGAGTTGGGGCGGTATCCCGGCTGTTATTTCCAAGTCTTTTTGCGTAGGCGCTTTGCGTGGTACCTACCTACCATTATCCCGATGTCTTTGTCCGACCGGTTTCGCGACAGCTCTCCGTCCTCGTTCCCCCGGCATCTCGTGCAAAAACGTTATGCTTGCACGTGTCCCTCTTACGATCATCACCGGGTTCGCCTGCCGAAATCGGCAAACGATCGAGCCACTGTCTGTATAAAATAACTATAAATATTGCGTTAATTCTCTCAATATACTGTATTTAGTTGACGCGATTTATTCAATATAACTATTCTTGTCATTGTAAAATTAGTCGGAAAAAATATTTATTTAACAATCGATCGATTTTCTTTCGTCGAGACATTTATATATTATGTGAGTGGTTATATAATTAGAATAGAGTATAACTGTTCCAGGTTTCGAAGCTTAGGTATAATAATAGACAGGAAAGTAATAATAATAGCCGAAAGGATAATCTTAACAACCGGATATAAAATATCGATATTGATATCTATATAAAATATTTATTCATTATTAATACAGTCTTCAGGACATAATTATTCTCTCCATTCGAATTGACTTATTATCACTTGCATTTCGATCGCAAGGAAACATGTCGATCGAGGACACATATACGGACGTAACGATCGAGCTCTGCATTACACAGGGGTATCGAGAAGAACATAAACGCAGGGGTGACAGTGATGAGGGGTGGATGGGGAGAGGGGGGAGGGTGCGTTAGGGATCGAGGGCGCGAGCAAACGGAATGCCATAAATCTCATGTAAATTCGGTCCGCTTGATTTGCAAGCACAATGCCGGACGATTCTACTATCCGCCTCGGGTAACGCGCGGATACGCCGTCTATGTGCTCCTCTCTGGACATCTATGCACTCTCCGATCGAGTTTCGCGACGACAACGTCGTCGCCGGCCATACTGGATATCCCGAAATATGCGCTTTCCATGCTTCGAGTTATGAATAATTAAACGTGTAAGAATTCTACGGGGGCGTAGTAAAATGAGTAGCAAATTTTTATCGAGCGATTATTCTGTATACGAAATAATTTTACGCATGTAGAAGTATTTTTACATATATGGAAGAAATATCGGGATAATGAATATACGGCAACTTAATACGATGAATAGCGAAAACTGATTCTACCGTTATTGGTAAACTTGATAAGTAGGTTAGAGATTAAAAAAAAATATTTTCTCGAAAAAGATTCGACAGCTATGACAATATTGAAATAAAGAGAGAGCATTTATATAAGTTTGTCGAGATTTATTTAATGAAAATATGCACGACGTGATTTAATACATACATAATGTGACTGATATAAGAAGATTAATGGGAATATTTTATATAAAGAGCGAGCAAGACATAATAGATTTCCATTAAAATTTTGACCAATTAGACCACATTTTTACAGAAATGTGTATAATACTTTTATATGATTTTATTAATATTTACGTATACATAAAACGTAATCTTTACATAAAAAGTCAACCATTCACGTATAAATAGCATTTAATCGAGAAATGTCATTTCGTGTATGATACAGATTCGTGTATGATACATGTCAATATTTGAGAATCTTATTCTCCACAAATTATGTAAGATATTTAAAAATATATATGAATGGATATAAGTGAATTCCCGATTCATATCCGTGTCTATAATGCTTCGATTTTATTCTTATTGTTAGCGTCGCGACGGTGCATCAATCGATCTCAGCATCCGTTGTGGGCGGGAAGCTGACGGTTTCGGACGTAATTATCGCGGCGAATCGCGCGGACGCGAGCGGCGGAACCAGCTGATGTGGCCGTGGCGGAATAGCGGCGCGTTAACGTGGAAACGACTCGTGCCAGACGGCACGTGAAGCGGCAGCGAAGCGTCGGGACGGAACCCGCCGCAGTATTTCACGTCGCGCTCAGGACGACCCGCGGCGTGGCGGGCATTATATTAACGATCGTCGACACGTGGGAGAGAAACGCCGACGCGTTAAGAAACCCAGATACACACTCGCCGCCGCCGCCGAGCTCTAAGGCCTCCCTCCGGTCGAGTCCAAACCCTTAAAATATCGTTGACCGGGAAAATTGTCGACGACGTCGCCGTCGCTTCCGTCCTCGCCGTCCTGGCACGCGAGGCGAGGTCGACGACGAGCCATCGGGGGACGCCTCGCTTGCCTCGTCTCTACCGTTTATCGTGTCCCTGGGCGTCGTCGTCGTCTCTCGGCATCGGTCACGGAGAGGGACGCCGGCGTCCTCTCGGGAGGACGATCCTCACCGGTTTTCCTCCGGTGTCGTCGCGCCCACTCGTTCTTCCGGTCGGTCACGTTCGCGACGAACACAATTCCGAGTGAGCTTTGCTCGTCCTCGTGTACCCCACCGGAATTCATAGAGCGAAACTTGGAGTCTTCTCAGTGATAGGAATATACCACCGAGCGTCGCGGGACAATCCGCATTCTCGTCATCTAAAGTAGCTTTGTAACTCGAGTGCGTCGTGGAAGGAATCATTTCTCTCTGATTAGCTGAGGTTATTACGGCTGGGACTGGTCGAGAGTTAATTCGGAATGGCTCTTGCTTTCACGGAAACTTGCTCCGGATTTCGTAATGCGAATGTTTAGTAATGAAACTTTGAACGTTGCGATGAGAGAGAAGGCAATAATAAACTTTTCGGTATAAAAGAATCGATTCGCTTGAATAAAAATATCCGTGGCTGAAGGAAAAAAGTCGCAAATCTTTCTCCGAGGCACATTTTATTCGATAGACGGGTGCTTGAATCCAAGGCAACCAAGTTTGTCAAAGCAGAAAAAGTTTCAAGTATCATTAAATAGTAAACAGTACTTTTCGGTCTATTGGAGGATAACCATTCATTTTTAGAAAGCCGAGCTTGATCGGTTAGATGCTTTCAGTTGAACGAGTCGACGAGAAACACTGAATTCAATTCAGAAAGTCGAAAGAAAGAAAAAAATATCACGATTTCCGTTATTCAGTGCACAGAGAGTGGTAGCTCGACAGAGTAATTAAGTTATTCGGCGATGTCCCGTGGCTTTATTCGCACGACGGCGTGCTGCTATATATAGAAAACCGCGCGCAGACAAGAAAACGTCGTGATAAATTCACGAGTCGTCTAGTTACGAACGCCTAGATACGAACGCGGGCACACAAGCACCTGCAAAACGGCACCTGCGACACGTGTGCGCGCGCGATGAGTAGGTCGCGCGATCGATGAAATCGTTGGAAAAGAGCGTATGTACGTCCTTCAGCTTGCGAAAGAGAGACAAAGAGAGATGCTGAAAGAAAGAGAGAGAGAGGGTGGAAAAAAAAAAGAGTATTAGCTTGTATCCGCGCGAAGATACTCCACGTCGCGTCATGGCACTTTGGCCATCGAAGTCGACTGAAAATCGATAACGCGCGGATATCGAGCGTCCGCCATGCAACTATGTAACAAGTTAATGAACTAACGTCGATACGGCCTGCGGCGAGCGTTGAATTACCCTTTTCGTGAGCGAGGACGTCGATATTATTGAAGAGAAGCGAATTTATCTCTTCTGACGCGCAACTTTTCTCGCGATCGTTCGTGCCTTGGAAAATTCGCGGGATTGAACAAACAGCTTGTTACTTCTTTCTCTCTCTCTCTCTCTCTCTCCCTTGCGACTTGTAATCTTCAGGTGCTTTTGCCTCAGCGACTATGAGCGCGATGGAATGTTTTTCTTTCCAATATAACAGTAAACCACCGTAGAATGGATCGCGGATAGCTTGATCAACCGAGTAATCACGTAATCTCCGAGAGGCTATCTTTCCTTCATATATTTTCTCTTTTTTCCTTCTTTTTCAAAAAAGTATAAGGCAACATTTCTCTTAAAAATAATCCAAATACAATGTAGCGCGCATTCCGTTCCTATTTTGTCTCTGTGGGCAAGCAATATCGGCATTTCTTTCTCGAGACTTGACCTCCGGAACGTAACGCGAAGAGGACGATTATGTCGCGGAAAATAAACCGGGGCGCGGCTCTTGCGGAGGAGCTCACGCCGCTGGAGGTATGCGCGGAATAATCACCTCCGCCTTTATCCCTTATTCTCGGTTTGTCCTTAAGAGCGAAAGACATCGCGGCGAAGATCCGAACAGTATTCTCTTCGTGGCGGGATTGCACGGTGATTCGGCAAAATAGAAAGCGACGGCGTTACACGCTCGATTACGACACGATTTTCGCCCGCTGTTGGAATAGATGACCGTGGGAGATGACGGGATTTGTTCTCACTTCGCGTTGCGCCAAGAATTGTTCAAAGGAATCTCTCGTTGGAATGTTTCCGCAAGGACATTATCGCGTATATTAGCTCGTTTTCAAGAGTAAATTTAGCGAAGAGTGAATGACAGCATCATTCATCGGCTCATTGTCTATCGTCGGTATAGCATGCTTATTGGCTATAAATATATCTGGCAGATATCTGATGTCAATTATCGCATTAATGAAATCGTCGAAAATGTCGAGCATCGTGATATTTGTTCCTTTTGGGCAATCCTCCCAATGCGATGTCTGACACCTCGACGTCGTGTCTGCGTTAGGTGTTTGATCGGCGAACAAGTTTCTCGTCCAGCTGGGTCATCTTCGACCGACCAATTAACGACGAAGCCGCCACTAGGTATTTAAGTTCTCGATTTCGCGTGACCGGAAGGACAAGCGGCCGAGGTCGAAATGGCATCGCGCGTCTACCGAGTTGCAATTTTATAATCGCTTCGATCGATAAAGTACTGCTATTCATTTTCTCCGATCATTAATTTATTTAAAAAGTTAAAGATATGCATCTGACGTATTTGAATTTTTCATGTTATGAATTATAAATGGAGGAAGAATTTGTTGCCTTCTTTATTTTTGATGCTACTCTCATATTTATCGCTTTTATATTGGACTTGAGATGCTCAGGCTTTAATTAGTCACAAATCTGATTTTCCCGCCCTCGGTCGATTGATAATAAGATGATACAATCTCGATGCTCAAAGATCGTTAAAAATTCAAAGTGAACCTAGATATACACAACGGAAGAGAATTTCTCTTGATTTACGAAGAAGGCAAAATCTCATTACCTAGTGTTATCACTGGCAACACTGAGAGAAAAAGGCGACAGCTCGTTTGGTTCGCATCTTCATATTATGTTTCTACGGCGATCGCTGCTACGTCGAGAAAACGTCGTCTTGACGAATGCGTGTATATGGATTGTCGGCTTTATCTTTAGGATAAGCCAATTTGTATTTAAAAAAAAAACTGCATGCAGAAAATCATGACATGAAAAAAATAAAAATATAGCCAACACGCACAAAGATGTACAGCAACCTGATCGCTAAGCACGTGACAGAATAGCTACTGAATTTCAGAACTGATATTTTAATTTAAAAAAATTAATATAGAATAATAGACATCATATTTAACATATTATATTTAAAATACTAATATAATATACATAGTTTGATGAAAACATCTTCAAAATTAATAACAATAAAAAATACGACGTAGTAAAAAAGTTTTGAATAATATTTTGCGATTTGATTATAGTTTATGTATATAACTTGAACAAAATTTTTCGCGCAACGTCAAAATCTCTTTCTACAATTTATTGCTCATGTTTCAAATTCACCGATCGTAAAAATGTTGCGCTCCAAGCGAAAGTGTGCCGCCTCACTATCAATTTATGACCTCGGACGCATTGAAATAAGTTCGGATAATATAGCCGTACATTATTGCATTGGAAAAACAATAAACGTTTGTGCAACGTTTGCATTTTTGAAAAGCATTTCTTTTATCGATTTTTTTATCAATGTAACGTCAACACACATTGCATTATTCACAGATTACTAGAATATAGTTTTAAGCGATATCATAAAAAGATTATCTCTATCTATTTTTAAATAAATCTACCTTTTCGATCATTCCGATTTTTTGAATATAGACATTTTTTTGAGATATTTAAATAAAAATACAGTTGTTTGTAACATAAATATATTTACGAATATGTAATATATGGTTAGTTGCAAAAATATATACAAACAGAGAAAATAATATATTTTCGTTATTATAAATAAGATAAAAAATATTATGAATAAAGCGCGTTGCGCGGAGAGAAATTTTAGAAACTTATATATAATAATTGCTGAAGAAGAAATATGAAAATATGAAAAATATGAAAGGCAAAAAATTATTGTCGATTATGTTAGTTTATTAAATACTATTTGTTTGAACGTAATTTAATATTTCGCGATCTCGACGCCGTTTATTTCTATGTTTATTATCTGGGACAATGACACTTTGAAACACGAGGTATTAAGTTGCGTGAATTCTATAAAAGCCAAAACGATAGATGTTGTAACTACGTATTTTGCTCAAATTCAGTGACATTTTCATTAACAAGATCGTCTCTCGTGCCAGGCAGATCGATATTTTCATTTGGCCTCGCTGATAAAATAACAGAAATCCCTCATTAACCAATAACAATGCATTTGCCGGGCTAGTTTACTCGTATACAAAGCCATTATAAACATTATTTGGATTGTTTGCAAGTCAACAGGTTATAATGGCATTGTTCGCGCCAAGTATCTTTCGCGTGCGCATATTGACCTTTATGCCAACTGAGACTAAATTATCCACGTGCAGCCATGCATAAATTTATACAATATGCATGGAAATTATTATAAAAGATCGTGCTGCGCGAGAACATTTGCGCCAATTGTGAAAAATAATTGCCCTTAAAGAAACCAATTGCGAATTACACGTCCAACATTAAATCAATTGAAAACGATATCGCAAGAATCGTGTATTAATTTTTCAGAAAGACTTGTTAGAATTTTTTCTCTTTATTAAATAATTCTTTAAAATTAGTTCTTTGAAAGTCTCATTAAGGAAAAGAAATTGATCTTAAATTTATTGGAGAATCTACGACGGGAAATCGAAGCATGACAAGTTAAGATATCGAGTATTTTTTGCAATCGAATAACGTACATTATCATAAACTGGTATCAAATAACGCAATGTGACGTACAATAAAAGACTCTTATGATCATTTCAGTCATTTAGTGGTATAAGTGGTAACTTATATCACTAGTAGTAACAGTGGTATAAGTCGTGTTCTCTTTATTTTAAGAAAAAAAAAAATCAATACTGCAGAGAGATTTTATGCAACGCAATATTCTGTTATTTTATCGCAACACTTTTTATATATGCAGTTTTTTATAAAGAAAGATTAGTCAGCCGCTGAAATAATTGTGCAGAGAGCCGGGGGCAGGTACTCCAAAATTGTATTTTTTACCGACTTATTCCGCTATTCCGCGCGACGGCCCAATTATCGTAATTTCGCCCTAAAACGCCATCTCCTGGTGGTGGGCATCCAGTGAATTTGCGCAAATCTATAAAAACGATACGGTGCACACGGTCGGGCCGAGCGAAGCGGAGCGAGGAAAAATTGAGCGGAGAGGAGAGGATTGGGGTTGAATAAGAGAGAAAATAGAGTTGGGTCCCCGCCAGGCCCGCGCGAGTATGGCCGACGATTACGACGTGGATTACGGTCGGGAGGATTCTTAGGTAACTTCCCCGTCCTCTCTGACCTCACCTCACCTCTCCGCCCGAGCGCGATACTCCCGATCCTGGATTTTCCCGATTACCCGAAAGCCGAATTTCATCTCGCGACGCTGTGCGCGCTCGCACGTCATGCGATAGGATCTCCGTAAAGCGGTTTCGCTCGTGTACATTTTATCCCGTGAAAATGAGGCTCTTGTAATTTCATAGCGAATATGCAACGCCAAATGGAATTGAATCGACAGCCATTCGCTTAGTCGCCGAGATTTTTGATCTATAGTGGGTTTCCAAATCTCTTGTATCTGTCGCACACTTTTGGTAAAAACATTTCTATGCCTTATCGAGCTTTTCATCTAAAAACGATGGATTAAAAAATCGTTATCTATAATATAGCAGAAAAATTGTTTATTAAAGAATATAAATTAATTGCATGAAAAAGATATTCGGTGATATTCAATCTTTGCTCGAGTTATTTCTTCGAGGTAATCAAAGTCGAAAATATCGATGTCGAGTTTTATTTGGAAATTTTTGATGTATCTTATACGTGGATTTTTTTGAAAATGAATTGTGTGTATCGCGAGAAATCGTTTGCAAGATGCATTTTAAAGTCCTGCAAAAAACGACTCGTCCGGCGCGTCGACCAGCCAGCATTCGTCTTCACTTTTCGTATTTTTCTTCCGTTTCTTTGCTCGTGCGGCTTAACGACGCCGCTTTCGGGATAAACCCCGGCAAGCTAGTTCGTTTAAGACTAAAAAGCCCGTCCTTCGTGTACTAATTACTGTGAACCGTCCGGCTTGCTCTCGTTCCTCTTCTCGCACCGCTTCCTCCCTCTATCTCTCTCTCGTTCGTTCTTTCTCTCTCTTTCTTTCTCTTTGCGAACAGCGAAATAAAAACTCCTTTGTAGTGCTCGTTCAACCAAAATTCTGGGCTTTCCATCGTATTCCTATTTACCATGATCAAACCGCATTATAATGAGTTCAGGAATGAAGCGTGATAGAGAAGAATATATTTTTACAGATATTTCGATATTGGAGGAACGAAACGTATCTCGCCCTACATTCTCGACTTATTCTCGCGAATCAGTTGGACGTAATCCGTTTAGCTTCTTGATTCGAAATCCGATCTCGAATACGGCATTCAAAGTAGCATCGTAATCGCTCTTGTGTACCGTAAAAGTTTCGTGTTTTTGCTAGCTCGTAAGAAACGAACTGGCCGATGTATCCAACGACTACCGCCTATTTGCGGCGACCGCGCAAGCTCCGCTAAACGCATCGCATCTCGGCTACCGTGGCTCGATTCGCCGGTATATACGCCCCGCGATTGTGCGCTCGGCATTGTTAAACCGATTACGCTTACGCTTAATAAAACAACAGTCGGATGCATTTAACGAGAGACGCTCTGCTACTGGCGCGGTAATTTCCATCCACGTAGTCCTTCTCCCACCTTTCCCGCTCCCGCCATCGTCCCTGCATTGTTCGTACTGCATCTGAAGCCGGATTTACACGGTTCATTCTTGATGATCATCTCGGAACGTTTAAAGAGTCGTTTGAAGAATCCTAGAATCGTTTAAGGAATGAAAGAATTTGAGTGAGAGAAATAAAATTGTGTTCCGATGACGCGTCTAATGAGAGAGCCTTATCGCTGCGAGTCCACATCGAACTCAACGATGAATGAAATTGAAAAAGATTAGAGAGAGACTAAAGGAGAATCTATTCCGTAAAAAAAAAAAAAAAAAAAAAAAAGAAGAGTTTGAAATAAATTTTAATGGTTGAGATTGCTCAAGGAAACTCCTTCAGTTCGTGCGTCAACCTACCTCGCGCGATTCAATCGAGATGCTCATCGAAATGATGAGCGTGAATTCGCTTTTACTGTATTCTCCGCGTATCCATTCCAACGGTTCCTACTTCCGTAAATGGCACGTGCGTGCTCGAAGGCACTCGGCGACCTCGTTTAGTAATGTCGCCAATACGCGCTCTTACGAGCCGTCCCGGCATCTCTCACGAGTGTCGTTCGGATATCAAATTAGTTAGTTTTCCGTATCGTACGCGATACACATAATTACATAAGTACGTTGTGATTTTGTTTTCACCGATTATTCGAGGGGAATATATAAAGCCGCTATACGCGTCGGCTTTTAAGCATTGCGCAGACATTATAGTGGGCGGAGCCGTTCCATCGCTCTTGTGGCGAAATAATAAAAAGGACTTTTGCGAGAGGAATTTTGTTTAGCGCAGAACGTAATTACACTCGCATGCGAAATCGCAGTTGCCGGAACAAAAGCCAGCTACTAATTATTGTAATTTAATTAATATGAAAAAATAAAATACCGGACGGTCGATAACATATTTGTCGAAACAAAGGGCATGTAATTTTCGCAATGTGATAGCACCGGGTCTCGCTAAAAGCCATCTGGAACGCGCGCATAACTCGCGCACAAAATATGACAAAGAAAAATATCATAAACTACCTACAAATGAAACGATGCACGACAAAGACATCGTGTAACATCGTTATCCCCCTTCAGGGGATACAACTTTGAGCAGCATCCTCTCTCCTTCCGCGTGTAAATATTAATATTGACTACACTCGGCAAAGAGAGAGTGGCGATGTAATTACATAAATGTTGCATTGCGTGTCTAAATATTGTCGACGCAACTCTTGTCTTTACACTGGAAATCGCCGAGTGTAACTGACCTCGTGCACTCCTTGCGTTACTCGCACGCCACGAGCGCGATCGATCGTCTTTATCGCGTTATCCCTCTCTTTTATCGCGGTTCCGTATTGAAGAGAGATTTGAGAATTAGAGAATTAGAATTGGAAAATATGTGCGTGGGAAGAGAGGAATTAGGGATGCGAAATATTTATTTTAATAAATTAAAAAAGAATGCGAATCTTTCTTCGATTTTTGCGTTGAAGAGTATATTCTAATGTCGATACATTTAGAGTCAATCTCTTCTGCCGCCGTATGCGACGCGGAATATCGCGCGTTGTCCATTCCATCTAGTCGTAGTAGTGCACTGTGCCGGATTGCTTCCGAGAGAATGAAATTTTGCCCTCCAATAGCGCGTTGCGAATGAAACAATATGGTAATTTCCGGAGATGCGTTAAAAGCCATCCACACGCGAGATGGGACGATCCTCTCTTTAGTCTGTCGGAGTCAATAAAATGATCGTGTACACGTGCTTTGGAAAAAAATATTGCGCTCGGGGAATACACAAGCGGAAATGCGATCAGCAATAATATCTCCCGAATGTGTCTTGAGCATCTCTTTCCTTTGAGCGTAGACTCTTTGGAGATTGGATATTGTCGTCGAAAAAAATTTTATGCAGCTTAGTTATTTTTTGTTTGTTACATGTACGTGTGTGCACATTAATGTGCTTTAATTTACGGATATCGGCTCGCGAGCAAACAAGTGTATTCCGTATTGGCGATCGATAATGAGTACACATTCATGATTAGCAGTATCTATCTTGTTGCTCGCTTGAATGTGAAACAAACGTACTCTCGTAATCTCATGCTGAAAATATAAAGCCGATATAAGAGAAGGGTTTCATTGCGCATTTAGCTCGCGAATATAACGGTATGATTCTCATCTCGTATTTACATTACGTATTATTATTAGACGAATAAAAAATCTAGAACATGACAGTCACATTTAACGCTGAGATAACAGCTGCATTACGTTTGCATATGACTTTATTTTGGATCCTCTGTACTTTTCAATAATATGACTGGAAAAAGTATAGAGTAAAGAAGATGCGACCGCGTTGCATATCGTAAACGTAAAAGCGAGCGAGCAAACGCGGGCATGTTTTAGCAGCAACGAGATCGGCGAAAACCCAGCTTTACTCGGCCACCGCCGTGAGGGGTTAAGAGAAAGGGTAAACGTCATTGAGGCCTGAACACCACTAGTCGCATAACGTAGCGTAAACGCAAGCCGTTGAACAATCGCGGCGGCTTGAGGCGATGATTTATATGGGGGCGATAACTAGAAAATTCGCATCCTTTCCGTCATCGTATCGTCGAGTCATTGACCTCCCCGGCATCTCTCGTTACACCTGTGGCCGCCCTGGTTTATCCGCTCCTCCCTTCCGTTCACTGATATTCCCTGATGTTTTTATAAACGCTAAAGAGGCTAGTGGGTTTAAAACGCGAATTGAGCTCGAAGAGCGTAATTTAAAATCGATTCTGAACATAATTTAATCCGACATCTTGATCGACGATTGGCTCTTGATTTTAAATTATTAAAAATACGACATTATATATCTCATATTAAAATTCTGTTAGTGTCGACTTAAAATTGAAAGCGCAGGATAAATTTTCCCCCGTCGTGATTTAATTAGCGCGCAGAGGTCTTTTACTCTCGCAATGTATTATTCAAGAACTATTAAGGTTTCAACGTTGTGAAACCGACTGTACATTTGGTTTTTAATATCCATCGCCGAGAGAGAAAATGCGCGTATAGAGGACGTACCGTATATCCGCCAAAGTATCTTCCATTTTTGCGCCGTCTTACTCTTCCTGCTTCTGTTCTCGGCGCGAGTTTTCTGGCGATGCTGCGGAATAGCATCGCGTTGCCAACCATTGGCGGTATTGCAGTAAACCGACCGAAAGATCAGCCTCCCGACGAAGCCGTCCGAGCCAATTGGGTCGCGGATAATTTCATAAACAAACAATAGCTGTGCTAGCGGAAAATGCGAAAAGCCAGAGACAGTCGTGCGGAGACGAGAGAGCGTCTCTCTCTCTCTCTCTCTCTCTCTCTCTTCCCTCTACCAAAAGCAACTTTGCTTCGTTCAGAAAAGAAAATACGCTCTACGTGCCTTAACACCTTCTGAAAAAGATGTTTGCGGTCGCAACACATGTGCGACACAAACTTGACATCTCTGAGGCGGTTAAAATAAAGTTAAAATATTGTGCATAAGAATAAGTCTCGAAATACGGAATATATTTTCTGTCCGTATAAATAGTACTTGTGAAATATAATAAAGTGGAAATTCCTGAGAAAAAATAATATAATAAGTCAGATGTAAATACACATAATTAGTTATGATAAGATCTAATAATATATGTAATTTTATATGATCATGTAAAATTACATGTTATGAGATTTTTTCATAACTAATTATGTATATTTACATCTGATCATATCATACCATTTTTTTGCTAAATGCGTTAATATTTTAATCAAATATATTTATTAATTACGAGCGATAAAACGGGAATATAGCTCGAAACAATTGCAGATATGCAAATTGTTTATTATTTGCCAAGTATTTCAATTATAAAATCTTGCAAAAACTTATAATCGTCGTATAATTGAACGTTATATAATCGATGAATGCGGAAGGGATCATTTGCTTTTCAAAGTACATGCTGAACTTGTTCTCAGCGTTGTTCAATTATGAATAGAGCAGAATATTGTCATAATTTGAGGGTGTTCTCGCAGATGAAGCTATTCGTAAATCATGATTCAACAGACGCATGTAGAACGCGTGGCGGCATTTGTAATATCGAAGAATGTGATCAGGACGATGTCAATCTGTTCACAATAACAGGACCCGTTCTCTTCATGCCTTGCAATTACGTGCGCGTTGACCATGCCGTTGCTCGTAAGCGAATATATCGACAGACGATGACGCGTTTCGGTTCGCGGTTGCTAAAAAGAACGGTAAAAAAGAATGCTCTATATACATCGGTGACTTGTCGAGCGTGTACTTAGCAAAATTTTTGCGGATGCTTTGTAAAGCGCGTGTGCCAATAACCGCGTGTACAGAGTGTGGTTCAGGGTCGATTAATTCTTTCAATTTGTTTTCAAACGTATGCGGGTCGATTAAATTACTTTCCTTCGTGTTTTAATTATTGTTCAAAAGGATACAGCTAGCAAACATATATATCTTATTACATTATTGATATTTTTAATTCAATATTATTTTTATTTCTAAGAAATTAAAATATAAGAGGTCCTTATGTTATGCAAAGCAAAATATATGGAAGGCTCCATAATAAAATTAGGCAAAATCAATAGCTTTATTGATGGATTCAAGAGTATTTTTTACTTTTAATTTTATATTACAATGCTAATTTTTTTTATTACAGTAAATTGCAGATGCAAAAAAAATTGAAGAACGATCCAAGTGCTTCGACGAACGGATTTCGATTAGGGGAGGGTGCGATCGGTAACTCTGTAGCCACCCTGTGTGCATGCGATCCCGCGCACGCGGATTAATGTCATCCAGTGACGAAACAAACCCTCTCTCCGCCGTGTCCGCGCTGTCAGCTCTCCCGTAACTTTATTACATCCGTAATAAAGTTGTACGCCGCTAGGCTATCGTTCGTATTAAACCGCGCATCGCGATCGGAATCGATGGGCGCGCGATTTCCATTGGTCTCGTAGTGCGGCTCGCCTCGCTAATACGATTGGCGGTCGGATTCAG
This sequence comes from Formica exsecta, assembly GCF_003651465.1. Lineage (NCBI taxonomy): Eukaryota > Metazoa > Arthropoda > Insecta > Hymenoptera > Formicidae > Formica > Formica exsecta. The sequence goes on along the minus strand of NW_021848804.1, from coordinate 143,822 downwards.
ATGAAATTGGAAGGTGTAGAAGATACGATTGCACACGGAGTAATTACCAGAGCAAAATGCATTGTATCGTGTTTGTATCTGTACCTTTATCCCGGATAATTTGCCGCCAGAAAGAATCGAAGAGGAACGAGGGAGGAAACGAAAACGCCGTCAGATAGCACGGTAATTATCGGCGGAACGAGAGCTTCGCGCGAATATACTAGCGCTAAATAAACTTACGATTTAAACGCTGTATTTAAAAAGATGGCAGATACAAGTAATGACGTAGTAGTATTGAGTTTTTTGCTAATATCCTCATTCCAATTATAACTCTTTTTACACGATGTGTAAATTTACTATGGTTTACGTTCTGTTTTCAATTATTATATTTAATGAACGTACATTTGTTAGTATCGATTACTTTGGAATTTTCCAGCCACCCAACAGCATTCATCGTTATCGTCTCGCAACATTCGAGATTCGAATCGTGTTACTTATTCCGTCCATCGCGCGTATCGTCTTTCGCCGAGAGAATCGTACCGGCACTCCCATGACGGTGGATTAGCACGCTGAACCGTGCTTCGAAGGAAAGGTGAGGTCAGGTCGAATATGCTAAAAGGGAAAAGCGCGCGATAATGCCGAGAGAAGAAAGGCAGAAGACGAGCAAAGTAACATCGTAAGTAAGTAGGTGGCCGGCGCGCGTTAGGATCGGAGTGGTTGCACAAGCCAAGTACGGGAAATTTTACGCATGTAGGTCAGAATTTATGCGAGATTTTCATACGCTAGTAAATATCCAGCCCCGCGTCATTACGCGATCATCCTCACTTAGCAGTTAATGCTGCTTTGTCGGAGGGATATTTAGAGAGATCCTCTCCCGGTTTCTTTCCCGCACAGAGTTTAAGATGAAAGCGAGACAAATGAGTAAATCGTTTTATCACGCGATTTCGAGCGGATTTCTGGATACAAAAGCTGAGCTCATCGCGCGACGAAACGGAGGGGAAAAAAGTTTACTTAATACTTGGTTTATTCAAGAAAACACAACAAGCTTCTTATTCTCGTTGCGCGATATTTCGTCGACGTATAATAATCTAGAGTCTAGAGTATCTATTATGTGTATGTTGGAATAACGGGCGAATAAACGTTCTTACTCAATGTCGCGTTTAAACGATACTTTATGGGCTTACGACGGATTGATACCTCGTCCAAGAGAATTGATACCTCGCTAGAAACTATTGCTCCGGACAACAGTAACTTCCGGAAGATTGATTCATGTCCCGCAAGGAGAGATTCGAGCCAGTATAATTCCGGTCAATTGAAATTTCGATTCTGTAGATGCACGAGTGACACACTCATGATATATTTATCATAATTTACATATCGTTACACGTTATTGGAAAAAGTGAACATTTATCATATTTTGTTATAAGCTGTCAGATAATTTAATGGCTTTACTAAATGTAATTTCCATTATGCATTCTCGCTTTATCTCCCCGCCTTATCGCTTAACTGCCATTAACATTGAAAATTATTATCATGAGGTGAGCGTTTGATTTCGTGAGTGGGGTAGTGCAGAGTGTGAAACGCATCATTCCGAAATCATTCAGGCATCAAATTTATGGCGTGAAATATCGGGCATGTGCAATTAACGCGGCGTGAATTTGTGTTGTAAACAGAACCAAAACTTGTTATGTTAATTATTATATAGCATCGCAAGCGCATAAATTATTAGATATATGAGCGATGGACATTATGTATAATATCTCCGATATATCGCTCTCTCTGATTGGCCGCCATTGTCGTTTGAAAAATTCATAACTGAAAAAAAAAACACAGTGTAGTTTCGGAACAACAGCTTCGGAGATTCGATGCATTAATTGCACGAGTGACTGATCGTAAAACATCCCGATCGCCCTGCATCAACAGTGTGCGCAAACTTTAATATCGTTATCCACTGAAAAATATCGTGTCATCGGGTTTCTGTCAAAATTACGAGATCACCGTTGATTCGGAAGCGTATTTTATTATTGCTGAATCTTTCCCGCGTTAATCCGCTCTGTTATTCTGTTGATAATCTCATTATCGGAGGGAGTGAGGTAGGTGTAGCGAGATTCGAAAGCCCATCACGGGACGTTCGATCGAAATAATCGTAGTGTGATTAATTAGCGACAGCCGACGTCCGGATTGACGTGAGTACGTTTCCGTATTCGCGAGAAAAAAAGGCGAGAAAAAAGAGACATCGACGAGGGAGAGTCGTTAATGGCGTCATTTCTGAACAAGAAACGTTGTTAACCGTAACGTTCGTAGTATTGAAACTGTTACAACGTATGTTTCCCGTTAACGGCCAGTGAAGGATTCAATTTCGGGGTAAAAGCGATTGTGTGAAGCACGTCAGAGGGAGAATCTATTGCGAAGAATTCAGGATATCTGAGTAAATCTCGCAACGGATTAAATACGCGTAGTAAATTCAGGTCAAGTTGAACGGGGCAAACACTTGATCGAGGGACCTACCTACCCTTGGTCAACCATTTCGCATTCGCGTATATACACGACGATGTAAGTCAGTAGGGAATCACAATCAGCAGGA
>NW_021848804.1:108295-140985 GCF_003651465.1 Formica exsecta | reverse complement strand
TTCGCCGTGACGGTCATGCGTTCGGGGAAAAAAAAGATGAAAAAAAAAACGACCCTCGATAAATATACCCGCGAAACGAAGGCATTCATTCAGAAACTTTCACGTTCGTGCGCGGCTCTATTAAAAACGCAAATTTTTCCGCCAACGTGCTACGTGCTCTAGAATGTTGTTTGCAAAATGGTGCATATCCTTTATTGCACGTTCTTGGGAATGAGAATAGATCCATCTATTTACGTCTATTTACTTTTTTCAGTTGAAATTTTTAATAGAAATTTAAAAAAAGGAAAAGATTTCGTGATCACGTGCGCGTACGAGTTTAAATTGGAAAATTCCACTAGAAAAGAACGTGTTTTTGCCACCCCACTCCCCAACCCCGGGACATACCGGATGGACAAATTTGTTGCTCGAATCGGCAGGTCGCGCGTGCTAACCATCAATTTCATTGCACACGCATTGATCGTGCGGATAAATATAAAATTGTTGATTCTCGCGACGCGATATAACTATATAACGACATTTCGGGATTCGTACTATGATCAACGGGATTCGCATAAATAGTAGGGGCAGCGAAATTACTGTTACGATGCAAATAAAAAAAAATACATGTTAAATGTATTTTCGTACGCGATAGTTTTGGCTGCAAATCGACGAAAAAATTTGCGCCCGCGTATTTCGTAGTCCGTGATTCGTGGATCGTTATGCACCCTCTCGTGTTGCACGAACAATTTGTCAAGGTCGCGCGGTCTGATCGCACGCCGGGAGATGAAAATAAGGAAAGCCGAACGTCCCACGCATGACGGAATTTTGTAGGAAAATTCTATCCCTCGGCATGACGTTATTAAAATATCATCTCTGGGGTTGAAGTGAAAATACAAATTCATCCATCGACTCGAATACCGACGATGCCTCATTGATCAAATTACAATGCCGTCATTTTGTATAGACACCATAACACTCATTATTAATCTTAAACAACATGCAAAACGTAATTATCGATAAACTTTGATTATCGTTCTACATCGCACAACAATAAGTGAGATTTAATTCTATCAAAATACAGTCTTTTCATTTAATTTTTAATTTAAATATAAAAACAAATCACAGTTAATCTTTTAAATTCGGAATTTTATCAAATTTTATCTTGCCAAAGATACATACCTTTCATTTCAGAATTATGACAGGTTTTATGCTTTAATATTTGGATTTTTCCTCGTGGTAATCGTTTTCGGACATTTTTTGTTATTACAAAGCGATCTATCTAACTTTCCGTTCAACCCAATATTTCTTGCCCGGAAAATCCGATACATCTGTGATCTGCGCATTATTATATTTTAAGCATACCCCATGAACAGAAAGTATAAAAAGTGGATCAGAACGAAAGTGGCTTTTCAGTCTTCATACATCATACATACTCTAGCTTCAGACAGAGTGACAACACTTTTATCCTCTTCATGTTCGGCGCAGATATCGATTTATATTTGTCCATAAGTTAATGCGGTACAGCTTTGCGCATGTGAAATTGCATAACACTCGAGGGTCAGAATAACGACAAAAGCAGTACATGGAGAGAGAGACAGAGAGAGGGAGAGAGAGAGAGAGAGAGACATATATATAATATATATATACATATATACATATATATATCCGAGATGTCGACGTAGGGTATAGTGCTTCGCTTTCGTGGCAACGTGCCACGTACCCGCCTCACGTTCGCTACCAAATTACGTAGCAAGGTACAAGCGGTATAAGCGCGCAACAGGAAGGCGTACCGAATCAGTACAAATAGCTTGATTCGCAGAATACTAGAATGGGTACGGTATTCCAGACGGCGAGCAGCGGTAAGCGGCTCTTAATCAGAACCGATGTAACCACTCACCTATAATCGGAAACTGCACGCGACGTCGCCTCATTGCAAATATATGGATATTGCGATGCGTGAAAGATAAATCAGGGCAAAAATCATTTTATTTAAGACGGCAAAGACTTGTTCAATTTATTATTAAAAATTTCAAGTATGTACATATATGTATATATCTTATGCGCATTTTATTGTTACATCATTTCTTCATTTTGATATCGTGATATCAATTTTATATGCATCTCATAGTCGAATACATGAAACGTAAAAACTTTTTCAACGATATCTTTTTCGATACAATCGTCTGGAAATGTCGGGAGCGAAACTTCGGGAATCGGGAAGGGATTTTTGAATCCCTCTGCGCGCCCATTTTCCCTCGTTCCCCGTTTCCCTCCCTCGTATCTCTCTTTCTCTCTCTCTCTCTCTCTCTCTCTCTCTCTCTCTCTCTCTCTCTCTCTCTCTAGGCAGCGAGCACCGTTACACGCGTTCAATAATTCGTGACTTTGTCGAACACGCGATTCCTCGTGAATCTTTCACGTATGCACCGTTGGGAATGCGGTCGTCGCAGAGAAGTCAAACTACTCGCGTCGAAGATCCACGAGTATTGCGCACCGCCGACCGAAATTGCCAGTCCTCGGCAATGAAACGAACAGGCGGGGACGCGGAACACGAGGCCGTATGCTCGACGAGAGTTGCGAGATCCGCAACCGCGTCACCTCCGCGTCGCGGTGATAGTACATTTTATATTTAAACGCTGCGGCGGGACATTACTCAGAGCGCTACATTTTCGATGCACTTGTATTGTCCTAGCCAAAGTTACGCATCAGCTCTCTTAGCCAAATTGAGCCCTATAACAGATTCAACAGGACGACGGTCTCCCTCCTTTCCCTCCCGCGACACGACATTCTCTGTCGTGTCAATAGCACGACCGGTACAATCTAAGGAAAGTCAGATTTCGCACTATCGTACAACGAGATATGTCGATTGAATTTAATGCCTGTTAAAAAAACACGCGCCAAATTTTTTTTAAATTAAATATAGATAATATCCTTCAAATGAAGCGGTTTAGAGCGCACTTCAGAAACGATGAAAAAGTTAACGGCAGAGAGATTAATAACGCAAGCGCGTCAATCGAGATGAAAACTGTTATCCCCGACCCGGGGTTAAACTGCCGATGAATTCCAAACGACGGACACTACACACGTCCCGCGTAAAATGCACACGCGCAAAACAAATGCACGGACCGTTATTCGCCCGAGGGTCCTTCGCGACGGAAATCGCTATCAGTCGTTCGCGAAAAAAAAAAAAAAAATTCGGTAGCCCGTCCAACGGGAGGGAGAAGAGCGAAGGAGGAAAGAGAGAGAGAGAGAGAAACTGTAAAAAAAAAAGACAGGAAAGGGGGAAAAAAGAGAAAACATTCGTATCTCTCCGCGGGTCGGCCCTCAATCTCCGATGCGACGGCGTTGTCCATCGCGCCGTCGATCCTCTTTCCACCGGTGGATTTATGGAGAACGATGCATTACGTAAATTGCGAACGCGCCGCGGGCGATAGGGAGAAGAGTAACAACACGGCGGGTCTCTCCCGTTGTTGGAAATCGCGTCGCGTCGATCGGAACGTCACCGGTCGGTCGCGACGCGACGCCACGTCAGACCTCTACGTCGAAGATAACGTTCCGGAATCCGCGGATGACGTCTACTACCAAGTGACGTCTACTCCCCCGAGGGGATATGCGCTCGTAATTTTGTAACCGAAGAAAAATCGCACGGATATATTCGATTGTACATATTGGAGGAGCTCCGCTAGAAATTTCACGCCTCGAAAATTCAAAGGCAAAGAACAATGGCGCAAAGGTATGGTGTGTTCCTCTTACGGGATTTGACTGTAATTGACATATTCGTAGTTTGCGCCAATTGAGGACTCGGTCCTGCTAGGATTACCGTCGTATGGGATAAGCGGATTTCCGGAGGCGAATCGAAAAAACACCCTCGACAAAACTGGCGCCACTGCGACCATTCCAATGTGTCCAGAGCCGTAGCGACTGAAAAAAAAAAAATGAGGGAAAAGGACGCGAGATAGCTAGATTGCGCTTTTTCTGCGACGCAAATTTTAGGGGGAGCGAGGTAAAAATTTTAAAAGCCGCCTTTTAATTTCACGACGCGCGAATTCGCGCTGATTGTTCGCGCTGTATTAATCCCGATTTCATAACCGTCATTATTTTCGGCATGCGACGAGCGGCCACTTTGCGGCCGTACAGAACGGACAATCGAGGCCGATGCGTTGCATCGGTTAAATGCGTGCATGCGTGCACGCGTGCGTTTAGCGCGAACGAATAATGCTCGCGCGACGATAAAACGTGACTGTGCGCTCGATGACGATATCGGGCTGTGGGCAAACAGCCCGGTCGAGCAAATATTTCGCAATGACGGTTCGTGCTAGCCATCCACATCATCCTCTCCCGCATCCCCTCCGCGGTATTATTAGCCGGGATTTCAGGATGGTCTTAATTACGTTTTGCACCGCTCGATGTAAATGTAGGCGAATGGCCCATTAAGCCGCTTCCCACCGCGTCTGTGTTGAAAATTGAAAAGCATAAATCGTCAATCAACCGCGGGATCGACCGCGAATGATAATCCGCCTCGTGCTTTATTCGCGTAGCTGAAAGAAATTGATGCGGTTGATTGACAATGAGTTATAGAAACTGGGACAACATGAGAAGGGAATTTTTTTTTTTTCGTACAAATCGTTTGTATCGCATCAATAATATATGTAATAATGCTTGGAAATCGCCGGGAATATGCCTTACGGCCGTAGTTATTGTACTTTATCGCAGGTCGCGAATTGGACCATACTTCTAATCGCATTTCAATGGACAATATGTGATCGGAATAGTAGATAATAGCCTGTAAATATCTCCCTCGAAGATTAGAGAAGTTTTCGTCCTCAATGGCTACATTAATTTTGGAACTTTTAATTTGCACGAACAATAATAAAAATTGTGTGTGACTAATTCCAAATAAATTTTATTTTAATAGAGAATTCAATTTTTAGAAAATTACAAATATTTTTGTAATTTTGTATTGTGTGAGGTCAGAAATCATAAAAAAAAATGTTTATGAAAAACAATTTCACTGAGAAACGAGCCATCTCCATTTTTAGTTAAGCTATTCATAAACTTTATTGAGTCTTATAAAGTTGGGAATAGCATGATATTCGATATGTTAAAATAGAACTAAAATAATGATATTAGCCTAGATATTGCAAGTTCAAATATTAGACAAGCTTTTTTAGAAAATTTAAATTGAGACATAAATACTGAAAATGAGAATGAAAGTTTATCGGACAATTTGTTGCTAAAAGTTTCATTGAAACCTTTTGAAAATAAATAATTGTATCGATTAATATTTCATGCGCCTAAATTCGGCATTGAACGTAAATAATACGGATCGAATATTAAAAAATGCTGTCGTATATCGGAGCTGATCTTATCCTTGTGAAAGTTTTAAAATTACATTCAAAATACTCTCTCCACTGCGGCTTCGCAGTCAATCAGCTCCTAAAGTCTGATAAGATTCTCCCTACGAAAAAAACAATTTCACTGAGAAACGAGCCATCTCCATTTTTAGTTAAGCTATTCATAAACTTTATTGAGTCTTATAAAGTTGGGAATAGCATGATATTCGATATGTTAAAATAGAACTAAAATAATGATATTAGCCTAGATATTGCAAGTTCAAATATTAGACAAGCTTTTTTAGAAAATTTAAATTGAGACATAAATACTGAAAATGAGAATGAAAGTTTATCGGACAATTTGTTGCTAAAAGTTTCATTGAAACCTTTTGAAAATAAATAATTGTATCGATTAATATTTAATGCGCCTAAATTCGGCATTGAACGTAAATAATACGGATCGAATATTAAAAAATGCTGTCGTATATCGGAGCTGATCTTATCCTTGTGTGAAAGTTTTAAAATTACATTCAAAACACTCTCTCCACTGCGGCTTCGCAGTCAATCAGCTCCTAAAGTCTGATAAGATTCTCCCTACGAAGCATTCGATGGAATAATATCTAAAACACGGAGGATGAAACTGAGGGCAATAATAATACGATCGGGATATTGGCGTTCTTTCGGGGGCGAAGAGGAGAGAAAAGAAGTCCGCTCGTACGCGAGCGTGTTATCGAGCAGCAGGCGTGCCAGTCCGCGCGACTCGATTGGAGCGATATGCGTCGGGCGAGGCGTGAAAAGGGTAGGAAAGACAGGATGGAAGAAAGGGGAAAAGGGAGGACAAGGGGGCGAGATAAAGTGGTCCGTGGAGAATGCCGAATCCGAGGAAAATATCGAGAAAATCTTCGGTGCCAGGAGGACCTTTGGCAAAAGAAATTGAAATAGTTTTGTAACGGCTTCTTAGAGTGAAATCAAGTGCTCTCGGATAGGATCGTTACGAGATAAAGAGGAAAAGATCGATCCCTTTGTGCGAAGAGGACTGCTCATCTCTCGCGCCGTAATATCGCGATTGGTCATGTGAAATCGGTTTTCCCGCGCGCTTCTTTCCGCGCGTTTTTCCTTTTCATTCTCTTCGACGGCTATTTCGATTCGATCGCGCCGCGTGGTTGGAAAAGTGCATTTCATTAATTCCTCCCACCCACGTCTCGTACCGAGGTGCGTTTCCACGCATTTCATTCATTCTAAACAGAACGCACGATTGCTAGGGAAAAAAGCGAGACAGGATGGTAGAAGCGAGGAATAATATAGATTCGTGGAGAAGTGAATCGATTTCTTTTTCCCCGATTTTATTATGTACTGGCATTATGTCTACCGGCATGTTGCGAACGAATATCGGAATTTTATTTATTTTCGAAGTCGTTAAACGTAACGTAAATTATTCTAAGAGTGAAAGACGTGCTCGATCTCTTCGTCGTTATGCATTTCCAACTAAATTAATAATTTTATTTCAAATATAGTAGAATTTATTAATAGAAGAGAGTGGCAAATCTTTGGAGCTATAATTTTAACTAATAATAAGAAAAAAAGGAACGTGACGGTAAATTATACGTCAATCGTCGATTAGTTTTTGATAAAAATAATGGTAAAATAACGTAACAAAATATCGTCTGAAATTATCGTCACGTCTTTTACTGAATGTAGTCTTTGGAATGTTAAATCTCGGACTCGCTGCTATTCGTTTCAACTATGCCAGCGAAAAACCGCGAACTCTCATGCACGCAAATAGACGACAATAAAAGACAGCAGCGGGTCTTACAACGTGGATTTACTTGGCGAATGCAGAAGGGCCGCATAAAAGGCTAAGTAAAGACTTGAGAAGAGAGAAAGTAGCACAAGCGAGTGGAAAAGAATACTGGAACAGAGCAGGCCGTAGCTGAGAAAGGAGACCTTGAGGCGAATTCTCCTTTTCTTTTCCGCGCCGAAAGAAGACTGATACCGCGTTTTTTGCTGCTTTTAATCTGCAAATGCGTCGTGGTTTAAGTTAGAATCCTGCATATCGATCACCGCGAATATATGTCTGCCGTATGCAAACACAGGTATATTCAAAATTCGGCATCTTTTTTGCTTTAATTTATTTAAGAAATGTGAGAATGCTCGCTTTCATGCACATCCGAAAAGAGAAATAATAATTTAAAATTGCATGCGTGCAAACACCGGAATATCTGGTTTCTACGATATATAATCACTTTTTAGATACACTAAGGTAAGGGATAGGGAGCGAATTATATTTCTGAATTTTCTTTTTATACATAGATTATATTATCTTTTCCAGATATTGTGGAGAAAAATAATATAAAATCCACAGAATCTGGAAAATAATCGCATTTTTCTACATAATATATAGATAATTTTTTATTTGTACGAAAATAATTCCTCCAATAATCCAGATAAAATTTTCACATGCCTTAAATATCGGAGAGCCGTGTCTTAACTTGATCAGGATCAGATATAAATCTTCACGTATATATAAATCTGTCACGAATGTGGTAAGTCTTCGTGATATTTTGGTCACTACGTGGGAATAGAGAATTTATTTGGGAGTTCCTATCCTTTGGGCGAGACTTTCCTCGTGACTCTCCTCCAAATTGTATTTTTACGTTAGAACTTTTATCGCCGGCACACAGAATCAGAGTCCTGCGTTTCGTCGTCCGACGTGTATCCCGGACGTAACTAATGGCAGATCGTCGTATCGGGAGAACCGTGCCAATCCTGAACGGGGGTTACCGATAAAAATCCTATACGTTTATATCGACGTATCTCCGTGGAGTAGCCTGGACGCAGGATATCGGATTTAGTACGGTCAACTTGTTTCTCTCGCCCCTCTTCTCCCTCTCTCTCTCTCTTTCTCTTGGGTAGAACTTATCCCTTCGAGCGGCATTTAATTGGAGGATCGAAATTCGGACGGTCGTTATAGGAGAATAGAGATCCATCTTTGTTACAGGATTAAACTGTAAAAGTGAACAGATATCGAGGCAGATATCGAAGCTAACGTAATGTAAATTTTTCAAGTCTGCTAAAATGTATCATTAACTGCCTATTATAGGATGATCCTATATATCATACATAAGTATGAATTTTAATTAGAATAGTAATTATTTTAACATAAATTGATAAGAAGATTAGATATTGCACAAGTCGATATATTTTTATGTTTTGACATTTTATTATTTTACGTCACTTGTATAGTGAAGTGTCCAAACTTATTTGGAAAAATTCTGCGTCGATTGCGCTGCGATGTGACATTTCTCGGATGATTCCAGACGCTCGAACAGCTGTTTGCCCGCTGTTTCGCTCGCCTTCTTTCCAAGGCGTTGAGAGATTAACCATGCGCGGGGGTAATACGATAAGCGCCAAATTTAATCCAGCATGAGCGACCGTTCGCACGAATTACCGCTCTAGCTAAAAGGAAAAAAACGTACGCGCAGGCTGCGACAATCGCTTGGATTTTTCGCAGCGAGAAAATTAGTTTTTCTTAATTGAACGAGGGTATCCACTTTCGATCCCGCGTAATTGGAATCGTAAACCGTCGTCGGTACCCCCCCAACGTGGGCGGGAAAAGGGAGAGAGAAAGGGGGGCTAACGATTTCACGTTCTCTCAATGACTCTCGCGCGCGCGCGCGCGCGGTCACGATTATCGTGAATAGATTTAATCGGAGATTAGAATCTCGGAATACCAGTGGCAATCTTAGGCGATTGTATCAAACATCCCGAGAACGAAGAAGAATCGGACGAAGACGACTCCAATCTTTTTTACGATGCAATGCTTTTATAGGGCTCTTAAAAGAGAAAGAGCGAACAAAAAAATTGAAAAAAGGATTATATTTTTCAAAAACATGGTATCTGAAATTTTGCAAATTTTTTCGCACATAGAAAAAAAGTAACATGGAGATTACGAGATGGACAAACTTTTCTTATTTTAAAAGTAATCTAATAATCTTGTTAACATAAATATGTTTTCTGAAGGCCTCTTACTGCCTAGACGTTGTCGCATAGTTTTTCCGCTTCCTACCTTCCGAGAGCACGCTTGATATGCCGCAGATCGGAAAATTTTCAAACATAACTTCATTTTCCGTAAACTCGCGCTCGTGTATCCTCGGGAGTACAGGAGGTAAGTCGGAGCAGCGGCGGCGGCGGCGGCGACGAGTGCGCTAACCTCAGGGAAATTTACGCGTGCGTACGTGCGCGCCGCGTTTATACATACCTACGTACATCCGAGATGCATACGCCGAGATACGTAGACACGAACGGATATGGATATACGTACCGTGACTAGACGTACCGAGGCCCTCTTTTTACCTCGCGAAAATACGCCGGCGTCGCTATCCGAGACTCTCACGTGCGAGCCAGTGGTTTTTCATCACCGGCGAGGGGATCTAGTTAGATCTAGCCGGACTAGTGATTTAAGCGGTGACCGAATAAATAGTCAATGCGCGTTCCTCTCTACGAGCATGTGCATGTGCAGTCGTTGCGCACCTTGCTGCAATCCGAGAGTACGAAAATATCCGGCTGGCCGTCGGCCAAGTAGCCGGCCGTCGCGTTCTCGGGGGCCCCTCGCGCACGTATACCGTCAAGTATTTATGGACAGCCGTTCGCGGATTTATCGGTATCGGGCGGTATTTACGCGATACTCCGGCTCGTATAGTTCGTCCTAATAATATGCCGGCGCTGCGCGGGCATACGCGCCGCCAACGATGGTATCGTTCGTCTCGTCGGCGAATATTTACGACGTTACGCCTTGAAAAATCGCGCCCGGGCTGCGCGAATATTCTCTCTCCTCTTCCTTCGCAGCTACTGAATCCGCCCACGTGCGCATCCGTCGATCCGTTTATACCTTTATATATCGCCGATCCTTATTTATTTAGTCCTTTAACGACGCTGCTCTTCGATTGCCCGAGATATGTTACGACTGATACCCCTTACTTGCCAACGCGAGTAAACCCATTGACTGCCTGATACGTGCAACAGATTGTTTTTTTTTTTTCTAAGACATGATTTTTTGATGCGCCGTAAAACCGGATTGAACGGTCCGAGGATATGAAGGAAAGAGATCTCCCGCTTTTAGGAATAAATCTAAAATATCAATTACGGAGTCGCGTAAGCATATAGAAGCTGAAAAGTAAGATCGATACGGTTCCTCATCTGATATAATGAAGAGGGGAGGGGAAAAAAAAAATCACTGGAGTTTTCTATCTATAGAGGGATCGCCTCGCGACTCGCAAATATTTGATGGAAACGCTCTCTCATCCAAACTGGTGGAAGGTGATTGCGGTTAGCCAGTTACATCGGAAATTCAATCGTTGTGTGCCAGCGAGCAAACGCCGCGGGACTCGCAAATCCCTTGCGGCTTCGCTCTAAGGAAACTCGACCGGGAGAGCTGACTGTGGATATGGAAGTGAAGGGAAGAAGAAAGTAGGAAGAAACAAACAAACTCTTCGCACAAACTATTCACATCGTCGTCGTCGTCGTCGTCGTCGTTGTCATTGTCAACGTCGTTCTCGTCGTCATCGCCGTCCGCGTTGCATGAGATTTCATCACTCTCGAGATTTATATTTCAGTTTCACATCTCCTGATTCACGTTACCTGAGAAATTTATCGATTGCGCGATTAATATTTGCGATATATAACATCTCTTGACAAGGCGGGGAGACTGGCAATTCTCATCCTTCTCGCGTCGTTGAAAAACCAAGAGGGAGAGAGAGAGAGAGAGAGACAGAGAGTAACGACAACGGGCGTGCGGCTCGTTCCCGGAATTCTTCCTTTCTTCAGTTCTTTTTTTTCTTCTTCTTCTTATTCTCCCGTCCCGGCTTTCAGCGACTGCGAAAGGGCCGAGTCACGAGCAGGGCTCGCGGCGAAACGTATCACGCGATTCCGCAATCATACCGGGTAGGGTAACATGCACTCGCGTCCTTATCGCGGCCCGCAAAGTGAAATTATTCGTCGCGAGCCTCTGTTTCTGATATGGGGGAGGGTTCGTTCTCGAAGGTGCACCTTGCGCGACGCGTTTGGCACACGTAAGGGTGGCACACCGAGGGGGTGTGTTTTTCGGATGACGTCTCCGGAGAAGAATGTCCCAGACGCCTTATCGAAGCGTAATGTTTGCATAGGGGATACCGTTTCGATATTATATGATTACAATGAATAATGATTTGCGACGCACGGGCCGTATCGACGTCATCGATTATCATCGCGAGTAATGAGGCTACCTCTGAGCATGAAAGCGCGAGTTGGCGATCGAGGTTAATTAACCTCTGGATTAACGACCCGCTAATCTCTCTGTAGATTTTGCAACACCGGCCGCGTTATATGCGGAAATATAATTCGGTTAAGCGTCGAATTAATTCTAATTAATGTAATGAGGTTTGAGATTTTATGAATCACTAAACGCGAAAAATATATTTGGTAGAGCGATGAAATATTGCTGCGAAATTTTCAGTAATCAGAACACGAATGTAAATTGCTAAAAATTGCAAATTTTCATTTTGTTAAATCGTATTTTTCAACGATTATCCACATGCGTAATTCAATTATAAATAATCAATAACACTGAAAATTTCGCAAATTGCATCGCGCGCGTTCTAGTACAACCGGATGAACATAAGGGCTCTCTACGCTATCTGTCGCTGATTAATACCGATAACGATTATCGTGAATTTGTCATTCCGCTGTGCGAAATATATTTATCATCCTGAATCGCACTCGCTTATAATGACAAATATGACTTGTCTTTGGCAGTGAAAGAGAGAGAGAGAGAGAGCGAAATAGTGTATGTGTGTGTGTGTGTCAAATTCTAATAATAAATGACCGCCTTCGCGCGAGAGAGGCGAGTTTTGCGTTCGAGACCGAAATTGATTTTTATGTTCGTGAGCGCCGGCCAGATCTCGCGGGGAGTGCTCGATCGTGTCGGTATTTCTTAACGAGGGTATACTTTTTCAGTCATTAGCCGATCGCAATCGCGCTAACCATTGTGATTACGCGACGACGTTGGTGCACGGTACGTCGTTGGAGGCTCACGTGCCTAAGTGGCCCCGGCCGCGGGATTTCGTTATAACGAACACACACACGGTAGGGGGGATAAAGGGGCTAAAGACCGTCGTTACACCCCTGCTGCTAGTGAGAACATAGCCGGCGTATCGAGGGGGGCGAGGAGAGGGGGACGTGTTTTCGCCACGAAATATAGTATCTCGTGGCGTCGAAACGAGCGAGTTCCGTGATTCCGCTCGCGAGAAGGACCTCGGCGAGAGAGGGACCTGTCAATTACGATGGTCTAATTAATAGAGATTACCGGTCATCGAGAAATGAGTTTGATAGAAACGCGAGCGCCCCATCCCTACTTCGCCGAGGCTAGATTGAACGTCGCTATCACGTCGCTCGTTCACTCGGATGGCTCCGATAAACCTCGTAAGGTCTTAAGGAACACCGCGGTCGCGATACGCGATACGGGTAACTTAAAATCATTCGCGACCCCGGAAATCCGATGAGAGATGTCACGATTACGCACGTGCTCGCCTGAAGCGTGTATTCGAGGAATCGAAAGGAGGGAGGTGGGGCAAGGGGGAACAGAAGACGACGGATAGAGTAATAATTTGCTGGCTATACGTCTCTTCCCTCGATCATTCAGATATTCCCGCAGCGACGAATAAACGGTACCATCTGGCGAATTCGATCGGTCTATAAATTATCGAGACACGTTGCTACCTACTCGCTCGCCGTATCGTCGTAGCTACCCGACAAAAATCAAACATCGAATATCAAGAGTCAGGTTAATACATTTTCCAACACATTAGTATATACATATATTTAACGCCGATATTGTTACACGATTAGGCACGCGAAATGGAAATTAACGTAGCGAGCATGGTGTATTTGTTTTATAGCGAGTTTATAAATGCCTTTTAAAACCGTCAAATCAATTTCTCTTATTCTTGCATATTTTTGTAATCATCTTGTAACACTGTTAAAGAATAGGATCGTTAAACTCAGTAAGAGAAAAAAATGATTACGAAATATTCTAATAGCACAT
Organism: Formica exsecta; assembly: GCF_003651465.1. Lineage (NCBI taxonomy): Eukaryota > Metazoa > Arthropoda > Insecta > Hymenoptera > Formicidae > Formica > Formica exsecta. Next base: position 127,599 of record NW_021848804.1, on the reverse strand, counting down.
GGTCGGACAGCACGAATCATGTATGTTCGTACGCGTTCTTTTTCCCGTATATGTTCGTGCTTAAGTAAAGCACGTAGTTAGAGAAGATCAAAATGGATGGAACCAAAGTTTTGCTTATCGCAAAACTTGCCGAGCATGAAAAAAACACATCAAAAATGTGAACAATCTTTTTGAAAATCGTTTACGACGCGTAGTCGATTCGGAATATTGCCCGCATACGGGGTAATCGAGGTTAATGAAAAAACAAAGCGATTGCGAAACACGCGAACTACTCATTCGGATATTCTCGTTACATTCATAAAAGGCATGCAAAGTATACAGAGCACAAACGTGCCACTTAAATTGTAACACCGTTAAAGAGGACGCATTATCAATAACCGAAAAAAAATATTGCATTGTTTCCCATCGAAAGAGAAAATATGATAAGTATAATTATATCAAGTATCAAACTAAAAGAGTGACGTATCCAAAGTATCTCAAGCACTCGATAAATTCAACAATTAAGGGCCCAGTTTACTCTAGCAGTACGAAAAATTGATAATTTTTAGGAATTTTTTTTGAAGAATATTAAAATTTGATCTCTTTGGCATTTTATATATGTTTTTATTGATGTTTAAACAGTACACTAGCTTTTTTTGATTAATACGATCTTATGGACATAACATGTTCGAAGATACATAGTTTGACAGTGTGACATGCTTCTCGTGTAATTGTCTAAAATGGATAAAATTCAGTCTAATTTTATTTTATAAGATATTTATGAGATACTGAACCTAATTTCGTTAGAGAAAATTGAAGAATAATAAAGCAGTATCATTTTAAAATTACATATTTCAATTTTGCTGAAATTTATTCACTTCTTCAAAGTCAGAAAAATATTAATTTTTTAAATTCTATTTAGATTCAGTATCAAAAAAGTATTTTTTTATTTAAAAAAAAAGTTAGTTATTCAGTCCATTAGTTTTCTAGATATTCATCGCAACAGTTTTGAAAATAGCATTTCGAGAAAAACACGTTTAAAGTTTCGTAAGCGTATTTGAAGATTCACGCGCTATCCTATTGAAAGCCTTATAACTCCGTCAATTTTGCGAATTTTTCAATAAAATTTGAGACATTCTTCAGACATCATGCTTTCGGAAAATATAAAAAAAGATCTAATTTTTCGACGCTCTAAACTGGGCCCTTGAGATTCGTTGAAATTAAGATTTCCGTTGCATCGCGCGCGTGGAAATTGAACGTGTACGCAAATACATCGGGGATTTGAATTATATTTCGCTGGGGCGGGGGATCGACCGTTAAAATGCGGTGTGAGCAACCCGACGCTCTGTAATATTAATCGGGCGGTAACGTTTGCGCGAGAAGCAGCCGCGCTTTTAGACGCGGTGAATCTGTGAATCCGCCGGAGCAGCTCCCGAAACAGATGGAGGAGAGAGTCTCGCATCGTTAAAATTCAATTCAGCGCCGTGAGCGCGTTAGGCCGAGCGGACGCTAAACGCGCGCACGTTCGAGACCCCGAAGAGGAACGTTGTTCCCGCGCGTGACTGGTAGGAAGGTCAGCGACTTTTGCCGCGTACCCAGCATTTTCTACCCCCTTCTTTCTCGCATACGTACGTCGGGCAATACCTTCCGACATTTTATGCGCGTCTACTGTTGTACCTACCTACACCTATCCTAGCTACATGCGTGCCCAGACCATGCCTTATTTATTCGTGTCCGAGATGTATAGTGTTCGGAAACTATCGTCGTCTCTATGTGTGAACATTTGGCCGAGAGATTTAATGGATAACGGTATCTAGCACGTTTTAGCAAATTAAACCAGATGCAAGAGTGTAATGGAATTTTATTTATCGAATAAAGTGAAGTGGATTCCATCTTAATCAACTTTACCACGTTTGAAACAAAATTTTCAGGATAGTTAATATTGAGAATTACTCTAGAGATATCCTCTTGTGTGTGAAATCTCTTTTAAAGATTTTATCTTTCAGATTCATTAAAAATTTCATGAATATATATATATATACGGAAAGAACACGTTATAGAGAATTCTCTCTGGAATATTATAAATTTCATTTTATACGCGCGAAATAACCACTATATATAGAGCATATTATTATTATTATTATTATTATTATTTTACAAAGGATCGTTCACGCATATCCCCTTTGACTAAAGCAAGTGCATAAGCATATGCGCGGTTTACAATTAACGGGTTTTCAGCGGCAAGATCGAAACCAGGACGGAATTTCAAGGATTAACGCTCAGTTAAGCTTATGCACCGAGCAACGACTCGATACGAACCGGCGTAACCGTTGGTGGTAGAGTAAACGTTCGGTGACGAATACCAATGAACCATATATGTCTCTATTTACACTCGCGTGCTATGTACGCCCCCGCGTACATTGGGCGTGGAGGAGGCCGTTGCGTATAGTATACTAGCATATGTATGTGTATATGTGCACGATGGCCCCGATATATGTATGTATGTACACCTACAGACACACGTACATGTATATGTATATCGGCTCTCGACGTGACGTTCGGGGACAACGGAATGAGCCTGCGGGTTCCTTCTCCCTTCCTCCCTCCTTCTTTTTAGATGAGCTGAAATACTGAGGAACTTAAATATTTATTGGAATTTAAAAGTTCCGCTCCTCGGAGTATTTAAGAGTTTGCCAAAGCAATAACGGAGGGCGGGTCTCTCTCCCGGCACGAACGAAGAAGACGCGCCGGGAAGCCTCGCTCCGGGAAACAACGTCCTGTTCCTGGCCTCTCTCGCCTCTTTTTCTTATTCCCTGCGCGCGTGAGAGCGATAGCGGTTGAATACCTATGGAAGGCGCCTCCTATGGACGATAGGAGCCTCGCGAGGGTTCCCTTCGTTCTCTCCGTCGTATATTTGTCGATGTATTTGTCGATGCAGCGAGGTGCCTCGGAGTTCTCTCGTCTGTGCTTCCAACTTTTGAATGTCCGCGAATAAAGGATGGAACCAAATGCCAATAAAATAACGACAGAAGACATATATATATATATACGATGCACTATTTCCTTGACTGTGAATGTTCTGGCAGCTGGAAAATCATTTATCTTTATGCGCTTATTCAAAAGTTTGACAGGATGGATGATGATCCGGGAACACTTTATATATATTGAGAATATATAGAAGAATAATCTCTCGAGAAAATTAAATGCCATCTTTTCCGTAACTTTTAATATGCAACTTTCAATGTCTTTATAATTAGTCTTCAAATTAAAAATCTATTGAAGTTCAGTGGAATTTAAATGAAAAGTAAGGTTTTGCTATATCTCCTTGCAGCCCTGCAGCTTATAATTTACGCGAGAATTATCCGTTTTTCAAATCCTCTTGAAACTCGTAACTCTGTCCTAGATAGAAGATGGTAAAAGACTATCAAAACGTAATCAATATAAATAAATATCCGCCTGCGGCTTTTCCTTCTATTTTATTTATCATTCGAATAACTAGACCGTCCAAAGTCGTCGAAGCTCCGCAGACGAGATGAGTGCGTCTCGATTGGATGAATTCTGACAACAATCGGCGCAAAACGGCACTAATCGTCGACGGTTAAGAAGGACGCAGAGATATATACCGGATGCACCGGCACGGTCGTCCGGCACGCTTCCGCTCCTCTGATGGGCGGGAAAGTGTGAACGATAGCATTACGGATGAGCGGAAGCAGCCGCCTTCTTGGCGCAAGCTCATCAACCCGAACCTTCGTCGAGCTAATAATATCCTCGTCATCGAGGAAGAGCTTGTCCGCGAACGCGATCAGCCAGCCACCACCTGATCGGATCGATAATTCGACTCGTCTCTCGCTGCTCGGCCGACCATCGCATCAATGGGAACGGTAAAGCCACGAAAATTTCGTCTAACGAGCCTCGACGGAAACCGCTGCGAAAATTGCAATTTAATGATACGGTCTCTATGAAACTGCTGGAAAGTCGTTAATTTGTAACGCTCTCACTTCGCCGATCGGCAAAATGACTCGCGAATAACACGTTTTAAGAGTGATATTTTCGATCTGCTCGCTATATACATACTTTCGACTATTGCTTCTCCTTTAAAAAAAAAAAAAAAATGCTTGCATGAGATGTACAAAAGATCTGCATATAAAAGATCTGCGTATAGCTGCTGTGTGCGGGTGTGCATCTTATATATACGATGCATAAATTATACCTTTGAAAATATCGCCTGACGATATATGCTCCATGCGTTTATCTTTAGAAATATCCTACATTAGAGAATATGTATGTATAATATATCGTCCGGATACTTTAATTATTCGACGACCGACAGGAAACGCGCGGTTATTTTCGATATGGAGCTAGTTTTCATCGAGCAACAATAAACGGAAGAACGCGATTTTACGACGGTCCCGATCACAGAGAGACCGTCTCGTCCCGCCAATAGTCCTATGCATAAAAGGCATAGTCGCGGAAAGGAAGAGGGTACCGTTGAAAAGGAGGAAGAGAGCGGAGAGCGAAGGGTGGAGGGAGGGGGGGGAAGGAGGCCGGCTTTGTAATGCAGAACGACTCGCGGTCCCAGGGGCAGGCGAGGTAGCGTCGAGGCTTCCGGTGAACGCGGGAGAGAGAAACGAATTGTCACGCGGATTGTGTGTCGCTTTACCAAGATGAAACGCGAAGGTCGTAACCTTAACGAGACGGAAACCGTGTGCCGTGACGGGGGCGGCGGTAAATTTAATTAACCCGGCGAGCACCCCGCTGGGAGGGGGGAGGAGAGGGTGCCGTTGCTATCGCCGCCTACACGTATGAATTGTAAAACCGCGCGAATATCCTCGGAGGATATTAAAAAGAGCGTGCGCCGGAAGCGCAAATGAAACCCGCGCGCGCCCCCCTCTCTTCCCCTCCTCGCCCCCCCCCCCACCCCGTATTGTTGCGCGACACGAGAAATGCGAGAGCGGAAAGGATGAGAAGGAGGAGAGGGGCAGGGGGGAAAGGGGAGCGGCCGCGGATTCTTTGATACGATGACTCGTCGATTTAGCTCGCGCCAATTAACGTAACTACGACGTTAAATTTGAATTCCCCCTACCTCCCGCTACGATCAGGGGAACGTGAAAATGGAGACATTGCGAGCCGCATATCAGATCGTCATGGAGAGCGCGATGCCAACCGCATTCGCGACTTTTACGTTAATTACAATGGCGGTTTTGCATCGTGACACATTGCTCTGTCTGGATGTAATAAAGCGTTGCTATATTTATATATATATATACCGAGTGTACCGAGAGTTTCGCGTTTTTTTTTTCAATCGCTGATATAATAGGAATTTTAAGTGGGAAAAATACCGCCGTATGTGTCTATGTCGAGACGTTGATGGATTGTGAATATTTAAACGATTTGAAAAGAATGAAACAAATTATTTAAAAAAGTGAACATAGATGATAAAAAAAAATCTCACACGCTCTAATTAATTCGGCAGATTTTAACAATTTATAAAGCACGAAACGTTTAAATGATGAAGGAGTGAGAAAAAGTATATGTACTTTTTTATGTAAGGAATTTGTAAAATTTTCGTCAAGATTAGAGAACGCGACTTTTGATGCTACCTGTATGCATCACAAAAGGTAACGCGACGCGCGATTTCGCCGGGGCCTCGATTCCTTTGCATTTCGTACAACCGTAATCAACGACAATAACCATCGATCTTCCAAAGCTACCTGCGCTTCCTCCGACCCGCGGAAAGACGGCGAGGAAAAACGTTCTGTAATCTTGATCGGGCTGTGGGTCGTAGAAAGCGGCGATAAATACTATCAACCGCGGCGGCGGCTGACACGGCTGAGCTACGACGGGCTGTGAATCCCGGATCTTACCACGTGGCAAGCATACATTCCCATCCATTGTCAAAGATAATAGACAACTAGATATGCCTGTATAATTTCGTGATAATAACGGTTTCGCTGCGATATGTGTATCACGAAACAATTGATACGGAATAAAAACAATGTTGAATAAATGCCAATATTTACGGCAGAAATATTGATACGAAGAACGAGGCATGACGGCCAATTAATCTTCCGGACATTTCACGTCATCGTTCGCATCGCATTTTACGCGTGTGTGTGCGCGCCCATACAGAATCATGTGTCCCTCTCTCATAAAATTAACGGTTAAATAATCGTAATTGAAATGGCCGGTAATTTTATCGTCCGTTAATTTCGTATGCGAGAGGGACGATATTCTGAATATTGAAATGGAATGGCGAATGTTATAATGTAAAGTTTTGACAACGCTGCCGCGCGCCGTCGGTGGAAGAAGAGTATTAAATTAATGTCGAATACGAAAGCAGAAGGGTATGTGGGGTTTCGCAAGTGAAAAAAAAAAAGAAAAAAAGAAAAAGCTCCGTCGGCGGAATAATACCACGCGGATGGCGGTCGGAATGCAAATTGCCGAATGCGGTCCATTCGTGCAACGACAGTGGTGACATTATGGTGACGTCGTGTTGACGTCAAGGCGACATTCAAACGTCGCGGATTCAGAACGTCAAATAGCTTTTTTTGCCCGCGAAAAAATAGCGTATGCAAATCGCCCGGCGCGAAAACGCGGATTTTCTTTCGTAAAATTCGCGCTGCGGGATCTCTCCGACGAAATGAATCTCCGTGTGTTACGCGTGTTTCAGGCTCGAGTTACTCTGCTTACTTTTCCACGCTTTCCCGTTCGTTGGTCGCTGGAAATATTATTGGGACCACCTATGTCACCGTGGGTATTCCTATCAGAATTCGTAATTAAACTTTTCAAAGCTCCGCCGGCGCCGTGATATGCGTGCTCGCGCGCGCGCGAATCTCGAATTGCGATGTAGCAATATGAAATATGAATTAATCGCTTTATTGTAAATTCTCTTCGATGTTACACGGGAAGAGATCGCGCGGTAACGTTACCGCGAAAGCCGAATCTCACGAATAGTCGAACGAGATTAATTTTACCATTGCTCTTCAACTAATTCCCTCGAATATCTTTCGGTCGTTACGCTCTCTCGTTATGTCGTTTACAGCGTGATCTCATCCCATCGTGAGATGAAAATAATTTAATTACCATTCAGACGCGTTAAATCTTTTTCTCGCAAGGCTGATCTTTTCGCCCCGTTTTCAATTTATTCAGCAAGCTTTTACGCTTTAGTTCATCGTATAATCCGTCCGCCGTTGGCTATTTATTTGCACATTTAATAACTCTGATCGAAATAAAGAAAGAAGCTTTAACGCATACTTCTCTCGTCGTTAAACGGTTTATTTCACGTCTCTTTACGTCCTCTTTTTTTTTTTTTTGCCGTCTGTTGAAAGTTGAAACTGCCGTCCGAATATACATATCCGAATATATTGTATCTCCGCATTTATTTGATTATACGGTGATAAATATCAATCGATGATATTCTTTTTCGCGTATCACGCTTCATTGCGCGCGCATTTAACGGGTTTTCGTTGAGCATACTAATTACTAATGAAAAATGGTCGGCGCGTTGGGTTGTCGGGAAATGACGCGGCGGCTCCGAATAGCTGTGATAATTATGAAGATAGCACATACCGCGCACGAATTATTAATATTCATTAAAAGTATAACGGCGAAACTTTTGTCTCCCATTTGCGGAAACGAGATGAGGGCTCCGTTTAAGAAGCAATTTCCTTTAAGGATAACGTCACTATACATCAATGTTCATATAAGCATCGCCTTGATATAGAGTGATAATCACTATATCACGATCGCGCGTAATGAACGAATACAAGCTCAACCGCATCGCGTTTATTATGCATCAATGTTCATGTTCGCCTCTACTTTTTCTTTTTTTAATATTACTTTCTCGCGCACGTATTACTTGCGGTGCTTTTCCTAACGCGGGAAGCGAACGTCGGAGACGGTTAACGAGTTTGCGCTCGAGATGCGAAGTCCGCGACTGGAAACTTTCGCATTGTAATACGAAGACAAGTCCTTCTCGTCCGTTCTCTCATCCCTCTCTCTCTCTCTCTTTCTCTCTCCTCGTTCATCTTTCTTCTGCAATCTTTCGCTTGTCTTCTAAATTCGTCATAGACATCAAAGACTTTCGTGGGTATTTTCTTTCGTCCTCCATGTTCATCATCAGTGATGGATTTCTCGCCATATCTCTCTTTGATAAAAAGAACCGCAGTGATTATAGGAAAAGATAAGCAAAAATTGTTAAAGCAGATATTTATTTATAACGACGTGATAATAGTATATTTATTAAAATATTTTGTCTAATTTAACTTTTCCATCTTTTTACAACTTAGCATTTATTATTATTATTCTAGTTTAATTATGCCATTAGAACCGTCTTTCAATTAAATGAAAGTTCCAACAATTTGTTATGTACTAATGTTTCACGCTTTTAGACTCTGCATTTACTAAAACCGTCGCTGTTGATCTGCTCTCTTCTCTTTATCTCCATCTATCCCCTCAGCGCACGCAGTGATGTAAGATACTCGCGATAATTAGGCGCGACTCCTCCTCCTCTTCACCGACGGTAAATACCGTCGAAAGTTCTGACATCGTCGGTTCAAGTCCCAAGTAGATTCAGCACGATACCTCTCTTCATCTCACACCGAGTCCCCCGTTAATTTCGAGTAAGACGCCTTGTGAGTTGCACGGCCGGGCATCATCGTTAAGCGTTCTTCAAAATGTAACGGCGTCAACTTGAACGCCTTTCTAGGATGATAGAAACGCGGGGCTTCTCTTCTCTCTTTCTCAGAGTTTCTATTATCCCTCCCATCCGTCATGAACGCTTTGTCGCCTGATGCGGGTATGTCATCTGCGTGCGCGCGAGTTGTAAATCTCTCCGTGCAGGCTATAAAATCTTCAAATTTGTTCACCGTCAATCTCTGCCCTAAATAGATAAAATTACATGTTGGATTTCGTTGGGTAATTGTAACGACGACTATACAAGAATTATGTTAATTATGATATGATATAATCGAGAAACATCGATACCTCTTTCTGAAAAAGTTACGGAAAAAACAATGCTGTTTTTCAATAATTTACCGGCGATATTATATATACGAATAATAGATGAAAGATACTTTTGTTCAAATATTATATAGGATTCGTTATTTATGTTGGTAAATAGCAATAAAAACTTAATCAATCGTGATTACACGCATGTTAACCATATTATTACGCAGTTATCTCTTTGTTGTTGCTCGTTGATTAAAACAAATATTACGAATGGTCTATATATTCGTGTGCGAAAGATGGCTAACTACAATGATGTGACTGTAGGCGATTTAAAATAATTAACGCGTATATTGAATTGTCTAGTCACAAAAATTATTATTTTCTAAATAAATGGCCTTGTGTGCTTTTATTACGGACATATATTCACTGAGCGATTCGGTCTACATTTTACAGCCTACATTTTACAGTCGACATTTTACAACATTATACGGCCACGTATTAGTAAGAACATTATCGATCATTGAATATTAATTGTATTAATATTTCAAAGATACTGTGTGAATTTTATCTTTTTGATTTTAATCGAGAAAATTAAAAAATAAACGTTTCGTTGATTATCAACGATCTTGAATCTTTGACTATAAAAGTATAGACTGCCAGTCTCTCACTTTTCTTATAAGATTTCTGTGCACCACAATGAATACAACATCTTCGATATTTAAACCCCGCCTCATCGACCAAAGACCCGGAAATAAACTGCATCTATTGAAATACAATTGTATTTTCTATCTTTTAATTACAAAATAATATTTAAAAAATTAAAAATTATAATTTTTGATGTATATAAAATGTTTATAAATTATTAAAAATGTAAAATTAATTATTATTAAAGAAATGTGCACAAGAAAATTTATAACAAAATATTAATATAAATATAAAGAGGAAAAATAAATAAGATAATAAAACAAATGTATACAAGAAATGTAATATGTATTTAAATATAAAATTTGAATATAATAACAAATAATAACATTAATAAATACATAAATCAATACATAAAACATAAATAACTTTTATATTAATATTTATAATAATTATTTGTATATACATTTACTGACCATTAAAAATAATCATTTTTATTTAATTCTAATTAATTATTGTAACGCCGATTTATCGAACATTACGATAATATACACAATTTAGTTGGAAATTTATGTATAAATAGATATGTAAAAGAGCTTTTAAATCTCATCAAAATGTTTGTTCACTGTGTCTTCCTATTATACATAGCTTGATCTGTGATAATTCCATGATGCAATTAAATCGAAATTCTGTTTTAACAATCTCTTGAAATATTTTTTTGATTGATGTCGATTTATATATTTTATATGAAACTTGATGACATATATGACTAGTACTCTGCCACATTTACTATTGAATATTAAGAACAATCGAATCATTCTTTATCTTTAGCTTTTAGAATAAGCGTTATGGCATTACTTAATTTATAACATAATGTGACATATATTTTGTCATGTGTAATAAATCAGACATTTGAATAGTAAAATTTTTAGTTCTCTCATTATTCAATTGGTCGATGGCGGCACGACACATCTTGACTACAAGTCTGAAGTTAATTACTGGCAGTCCATATTTTTATAGTCAAAGCCACCGTCCCGTGCAAGATAATGCAAAGGCCACGATACTACAATGTTCGTTCACGCGATGCAGGATGCCCTTTAGAAGGCGTGAAGTATTCATTAGATAAAACATAAGAGCCTTCATCGATAAGGCTTCAAGTATTGGCGAACACGCAAAGCGGAGGGAAATTGATTTGGACAATTCGTCGGGAGGAAACAAACAGATTCGAGAAATAGACGCGCGAAATTGATTTTATTACGCGCACCGGACACATACTTTGCAAGTTCTGAATTTTAACTTGGCCATTGTAGTCGACTGTACGACACACGGGAGAACGTATCGCAGGAACGTACGTAATGTCCAACGAGATTCGCTTTAGCGAACGCGCGGAAGTAGTTTCGCGTTTAACTGCAGCCTTCTGTACAAAGTTCTAAACAGCCAATAATGGCGATCTATTAATCGCGGTATGTAGGCAACGATCGATCGAGCTGTAATCCGCAAATGTCGGCTCGTAATAACATATACGACCAATAAAATCCAGCCACGTTGATATCAATAATAGCAGCTAAATTGTCATTTTAAACGCGTATTTTTATATACATTTTTAAAGTATTCAGTTGTATTATAAATATAAGTAGATAAATATACGGAAAAAATATATGTCCAGAGAAAAATTTTACAAACATTGATATGACTGATAAAAGTGACTTTTATTACGAATTGATTCCAATGGAAGAGTTTCATTTAAAGTTAGTTGCTCTTTGTACAATTGGTCTAATTTATTTATAGGCAGTATTATATTCGCATAAAAGATTTAATTATAACGAGAACTTTATCGAGAATAAAATATAGGTATTGTAATTTCTTTTCTATGTAAAAATATCCAATAAAAATTTTTATCTCTTAAAGTTACGTTAATAAAAGTAAATTAATCAAATTTTTTATTAAAACAATATAATTTTTTTATATGCACTCTCTCTTCTCTTTACGCGAACATTGAATATAAATATGCTGTACTTTCTAATATATTAAATTTCCGTATTTTATTAATAGCATTTCAAAAAACAATGATTGATTGCTTTATTTACTATATGTAAAAGCTATTTAGTAAATTACAAGCGTCAATAATATTGAGATTCACAAACTAGGTGACCGTGCGTTATTTCAGAATCAAAAATAAAAACTGGAGTAATGGAAATATGGTCACGAGAGGAAGCGCATTTACCTCAATTAAAAATTGGTTTAACCGTTTGCAATACTGTAATTATAAGCTATATATAACTACAACGGAAGTAAAAATACACAAAATTTTGTTCAATAAAGGATCACAAATAGAAATAAAGCTTTACAATGGGATTGATTACCTACGCGCGATTTCGACAACTTTATAAACGAGGCATGGACTTATCATGAGAATAAATATTTACCGTAAAATAAATAAATTTGCTTAATAAAAAAAAAAGAGAAATATTAAAAACAATTTTTCACATTGAAAATTATCACATAAAGACTATTTTTAAATGACACACATACATAAAAGTATTTTTTAAATATTCTGTCATTCATCTGCAATTTAATATAAGCTTTTCTTAATATAGATATTAATTGATACAAAGATCCAGGTTTTTTTCTCATCTCACGCTGATTCAATTATATCCAGAGAGTTCCTTTTAGATGAAATTCGCTACAAGGCTAGAAATCTCACAGAAAGAAATGAAACAATGAGAGAACGACGAAGTGGTTCAATAAGCAACTACAGATTCTATGAATCTTTCCGATTCTATTGTTTTCAAGTGCATACATACACACATAACAGACATGAGAGATTAAGCGTTCGAGATTATGATCATCCAGAGCTCCTACAATTGTTTTGCATTTTAGCAATCATAAATCTTGCTTGATTTGAAACTGACGCATTATGAATCGTATACAGATCTTTGTAGAAATTTATTTTTTCATGTCATAAATTGATATATAATTTGAATAACTAATATAATAAAAAATAAATATAATTTTTAATTATAATGAACATAACATAATATAATTTTATATTTTACTCAAATTAATATAACAATCATAATATAGTTTTAATCGGAACATGAATAATAATCAAATAAGTTCGTGGTTATGTCATAATGTTTCGACATCGAAACAGTCGGCGCAACCGACAGATATGCGAAACGCCGTATACGCGCTTGCGAAATAGAATCTTCACGTAATAACGAACTAACTGCATTATTCCTGTAAACGTGATTTAATATCTTGGCACTGCAACTGTACGGTTGCTAGGAACGCGCAAAGACAATCCTATTACAATGCGCCTGGCAAGTTCCAGTTTCATGTATCAAGGTGAGACAATGAGATCGGGGATTTCGTGGGATCTTTATGTACCAGCGACCGGCAAAATTCCCGTTGCTCTCTGCCTGCATCTCGCAGACTCGTCGGTCGGGAAGGAGAGGAGTCCTCGGAGCAAACAACTCCGTCTTCCTCGGAAGCCCGCAATGGACATTAAAAGCGCGCGGGCAACGTACGACGCGCGACCCAGGCTAAATTTATCCACGAAATACTGAACATTCCCCGCCGCACACGGTGGAAAACGAGCCGGCCCGTACGTGGCCCGCTCGTTTATAGACCTCGTCGCCGCGTTATTATCGCGGCCGAGAGTTACGAGCATCGTCCGGTTCGGGATTCGCCGAGCCAGACCTCGCCTACGACCAGAACGCGGCTGGAATGTCTTCCGCGAGATCAAAAATCATTCATTCGATTAAGCTTTAGAATGAAATTGAGCGTAAAAACATGCGTCCATCATTGGTTATGTAACCTGGGAAAAGATTCCGAAAGAATATCTTTTTTATATAATTCTATGTGAAAAATACAGAATAAATAAAATATTTTTTCGAGAAAATAAAAATTCTTCGTTTTTAAGAAAGTCGATTTTAAAGAATGGAGAGAAAATTAATAATATTTTTTGCCATTTTTTTAAACTTAGATAATATATTTTTTATAAAATTTTAAATTTTTTAGAAATGTCTGTATACATTGTAACTTTCGCAAATTTTCGATATATCGGATTAAATTTTTTTACATGAATAGAATATTATTAAAGGATGATTGGTACTGAATTTGGTGAGTGCCGGTGAAAGAAATCATTTTAATTTTTATTTCGCTCACAAAGCTTCCTCTATGAGGAAGCAAAAATTGAAAAATCCGCATGCTTAAAGCAGCTTATTTTAACTGGCGATATAAATCAACAAAGAAAAACTAGCATATATTTCAATAACGGCTATCAATGTATACATAGAGAAAAATCAATTTTAAAAAATAATTGGAATGTTTACAAAATCAATTTTTTTTAAAACATCAATATTAGTATTTTTTTTATATGTTGTACGTTTTAACATCATGTTTTTCTATTCAGTTGCTGTTGAAACGAATTTATTTACTTGTGGCACAACGTCATTCAAAAGTATCGTTAAAAAGCAGAAAATATTTTTTAAAATCTCATTTTGAAAACAAAACGTTGCACAAAGATTTTATATATTCTGTTATTTATTGTTTATATAAAATCCCCAAGTTGCATCACTAATAAACGACCATCCGATATATCTTGCATTTAAGTACACGCTTTATATATTTCTCTACATATAATTTTCTTATTACACTATTACTTTACTGTTAACTCTAATATGATTGATATAATAAAAGAATTTAAAATTATTTTTTTTCAAAAGAAAGGAAGAGGAACTATCTTTCTCAGGACAACTACCTTATAAATCCACTCTTTTCCGACTATCCTTCGACTATATGAGAGCAATGTGTCTCGGGTTCCCGACTTTCAAGGATTCTCAAATACGTAGAGAGTCCCCTTTTTATTATATTAAATTGAATATACCAAGATTCCTTGCATTCTTCACATCGATCGCGTCGTGACCGCGTCCTCGAGTCCGGATGCCGTATGGCCGCACGGTGGTGGGTCGCGAAGTCTCTTTCTCGGCAAATTGTTCAGGGGAAGTTTATTCGGGCGCGAGATCTGTTCGGAAATAGCGCGGTGCGCCTCGCTGTCCTCGCCGAAAGACCGAATTCGAGACTCAGCGTTCATCATCTCTTGCTGGTTTTCGCAGTAGACGCGGTCGTGATTCTCCGAGCGGGGGAGTTTTTCCTTCCGGAGAGCAAGTATAGACGAGCTTCCGCGATGGGTCCGTCTTGTGGCATGTCTCGGATCCGTTAAATGGACGAGGGAGATCGACGGCGCGGATATATACGTGTGGCCGCAAATATTTGCGGAGCGCTTTTGTGAAGTCGCGAGGCAGTTTCTGCCCGTACGAGGAATCCGTTTGCCTTCGAGTAATCACCTCTCCATACCTCTCCTCACCTCACCGGTCGATCGATCGATCGATCGATCGATCGATCGGTGAAAGGGAACTCCGAGAAACGACTCGGTGTCCAACGCCAGTTCCGCGTAGAAAAGGTATCGTTAGTTACTTTATTGATATCGAGCGTGGTACTTAAATCTGACTTACATATCACATCAAGTCGCCAATTCCGACTTGGGCAACATCAATTTCTTAACGCATGCTAAAGCGTTTTTATGTCAGAAAAAAGAAAGATATTTATTCTTTTTAGAAAAATTATTCCGTTCCACTCCTTTTCTTTTCCGATTTTTCTCTCCACTATTATGACCGAAATTTCTCCCTTTTACGATACAAGCACGCTATCAGCATCCTTCTTTCGATATGAATAATGAACCAAGTATAGATACGTTTCTCTCGAAATGCCGCATCTCCGCTTCGCTCTCATCGGTGCGATACGGGAAGAGAGCGCGAGAGGGAAAAAAAGAAAAGGAAAATACTTAGGAAGCGGGAATGGGGACCATACGACACTCGGGAGAATCGTTTCTCCTGGCGGATACGGAGTATACGCATTAAAGGCATTTTGATATTATGCAAATGCGATTAAGCGCGCGGAAAGTAACATGGTTCGCGCGCGAGTGCACAGAAGAGAGGCTTGTGTCGTTCCCTATGGTCTCCTCTCGGGATACTTTCGAGAAAAACGTCGGTGCTGCTGTGCACGGCGTGCCGTTATCAACCGTATTCCACGTTAAACGCCCGATCGCGAAACGTCGGATGTATAAAATCATATCCGGCGCATCGTACATAAAACCACTGTCCCGATTTGCACGAATCGCTTTCACGGTAATCTGTCGAGCGAATATAATCGAACGAATCTGCGCTTTATATTCAATCAACAGCTTTGACCTTTCCCCTCCGCTGTTCATTGCAATTTTTTTTCCGTGGATGGTATAATTAATTAAAATAGCATTGCAAAGTAAACTTGGAAATAATGAAAGAGGTAAATTAATTTCGAGTAAAAGAGCTTATTGTTAGACCAAAATGAAAAGACGTTTTGAAATGGATTATGTTTCAGAATGATACATAAACTGATTCAGAAATGATATTGCATAAAATACGATTAAACGCACGAATTTCTGAAGAATTATTTTTTTTAATGATTTGACTACAATTGTATTCTTTTTTTGTTTCTTTATTTCAAATAATAGAATATCTCCTCACCGTTTTTCGAAATTTTATCTTATAAAGAGTACCAGGGGCGGTCTTTCACACTGTATTGGCCAACAATTATCGACATGTAAACGAGTTTTCAAAAGTCAACAAGTGTTAGCCAACTCTATTGTCCAACAAAGTTGTGAATTCAGTTTAGAGCGAAATTCTTTGTTGTCCAACTTTGTTAGGGATCCGTGCAAATAGCGCATAGACAAACGTGAACGTCGTGCTCGGATATCCATTAGCACATATCATAATACGAGGCGAGTAGATGAAAGTCCGTACATTATCTGCAATAATGGATGCCATTAAACGTAATATACTCCCAAAGTCACTTTCATTCATTAAATTTTCCACATCATAAATTTTTCTTTTTTTTTTTTACAAAGTTTTTCGTTTATCTATATTCTTCTGTAAAAAAAAAATCACGGTCATTATACGAGAACGCTGCGTATAATAGCGCAGCAATTAAAGAGAAGCGTTAGCGAAGACGTGATATAATACGAAAATATAATACGAGACGCGTAATGTTCTACGCGAGCTTTTCCGTTTTCCAAAACCGAACTAACCGCAACCCCGTAATGTTTGGTAATACATGTTTGGAATAACATGTCGGAATGTAGTTTAGCAGTTATAGCAGACGCGGAAACCTTTTGCTAGCGCGTGCGGAGGGGCACGCGAATTTACCCCTGGGGAAAATTTTATGCATATGCGCCGGAAGTGGATTCTGTATAAGCGCGCGGAGGGGGGGGGGCGGGCGCGGACGTAAATGCGTTCGTATCGATCAATGGTACGTTATGGGACGCGTAGGATATTAGAATACTTCGCATAACGTTGGGGTTTATACGGAACGCGCCCTGCCCGCGTCCACATACGAAACGCCGACATTCCATTGATGCCGAAATGTACCTATTACGACGACCACGAGGCCGCAGCTCGTGGCCGCAGCCACGAGCTGGCGAGTCGCGGGTCGAACGTGACCTAACCAGAGGCTAACCTCGGGTCAAAACGGGACCCGAACGTCCAGAGTTGAAATAAACCTCGCCAACGTCAATATGCGCGTTATCGGTTTTAGGAAAATATAATCGTGTATGTACGAGACAAAAGTCAATGTGTGCGCAGCATTACACAGAAGCGAACTACATTTGATATTGGTCTGGTGGTCTACTTTAACAATCGTATCTTATAATTTGTAACTTCTGCTTATTTTTATTCTGAAATCCTAATATACGTGAGATAAAATAAAGTTATTATATCAAGAGACTTAAAAATAATTACACATATCATTATAACACTTGCTTTGTGCAATTTTATACAGAGAGAAAGTTTGCAAAAAGAAATATGTAATTACATATAAATAAGAATAAAAGAATTTAAAAAATAAATAAGAATAAAAGAAATATGTAATATGAATAAAGAAAATATGAATATAAGGATAAATAAAAATTTAAAAAAGGAATGTAATTAAATACATATACATACACATTGCCTACTAATTAAATGTAAACTATCTCGATTTTTCCACGAACACCGCCTCAACTCTCTCCCATGAATTTCACTGCCTAAAATAAAATTCGCAGAGCGTGTTAAACTAACGGGAAAACTTGGTCGCGAACCGACGATGATTTACACGGAAATAAGTTACGTGCTTCGTTATAAAGCAACCGCTGCGGCCGCTCGTCTTAAAATACGACGCAACGCGTGTGCGTCGAACCGTTAGATCGTAACTTTACACATGTGACGATACACGAGTATTTCTGCGAGAGATGACGAGAATCTGAAAATCTCTGACACAACGTTGCAATTATTCGAACGCGCGTTTCATCATTGTTATATTACATCCGCTACATATCCGATAACAAAAACGGATATAATTATATGAATTGTCATCAGCAGTTTAATCAATGATATGTACAAACGGTAGTTAATACGAATCGAGTTGTATCGTAAAATTTAAAATAATAACTAATTTACGAGTTAAAGTTAAAATTTGCTTTGTAGAATTAAAATTTTTATTTTCATGAATTTTTATGTACAGTTACTTTATAAAATTTTCGTGGTAAAATCATTTTAAACAGTTAGTTCGACATATTTACGATTTTGAGATTAAATTATATTGTACAGGGCAAATCTCTTTTTAGTTTAATTCATAAAAGAATTATTAATTTTACATTTTAAAAGGCTAAAAGTGTACTTTTGCGCAATGTCAAACTTATAAATCTCGAATTGTTAGATGTATTAATTTTTGACATAGCTGAATCAGTTCCTCTTTAAATGTATCGCGAAATGGTACTAGAGTCAACGTCGCATGTTAACATTAAATAAACATCAAACCGTCGCCTAAGGATCAACCTGTATTTTCGCAATATTGTATTGCGTAAACGCGCCGGATTACTGTGCGTGCGTACCGTGAGCGTAAAGGTTTCTCTCTATTTACATCACACGCACCAGCGACGCGCGCTTATGGCAGTAAGTAAACGGACTGTAAAAGATATTCAGAAAGCCCGTGTGTGTTCTCCTCGCGATAGCGCGCGTGTTTAACTTAGACGAGCTCCATGTCGGGGCAAAGGTAAGTCTCGAGAGCGCGCAGTCGCCGCCGCCGCCGTCGCGGCAGCGAGGTTGCATAAAGTCGAGGCAATAAAAATAGTTGTAAAAGTCGGGCGTTATACCGAGGCGCGTATCTCGGCTCAATTTATGCTAATAGAGTTGGCCCGGTCTGGTTGAAGATGCATTACGTTTATCGCGCCGTGCAACGTTCCGTGGAAAACACGCCTAGATGAGAAGAGACGCGCGCCACGCGAGGGTCACCCCCGTGTCTTCGGCTAAATCGATTCTCGCATTCTACGCGAGATTCACTTTCATATTGTCCCCTATATCTCGTATTCACGATATTTAATTTCGGACAGGTGCGATCGAGCGGCGCTTTTCTCTCAAAACTCGTTGTAAAGAGACGTCGCTCACTCGAGAGTTGCGAGAACGCTCTTTCTTTGAGCGAGTCTGGCGAGTTTTCAAGAACATCGTTCACACCTGGTCCGGCCCAAAGTTCGAAATTTTCGACGTTAAATATTTTACAATTCAGACAATTATAGTTGGATCTATATGTATACGTTTCGAGAAAATTACTGTTTGCTCTAATCAAATATAATAAAAATTTAATGATAATAATTTAATAAT
>NW_021848804.1:87952-107980 GCF_003651465.1 Formica exsecta | reverse complement strand
CTTGTTGCATGTCTCGGATCCGTTAAATGGACGAGGGAGATCGACGGCGCGGATATATACGTGTGGCCGCAAATATTTGCGGAGCGCTTTTGTGAAGTCGCGAGGCAGTTTCTGCCCGTACGAGGAATCCGTTTGCCTTCGAGTAATCACCTCTCCATACCTCTCCTCACCTCACCGGTCGATCGATCGATCGATCGATCGATCGATCGGTGAAAGGGAACTCCGAGAAACGACTCGGTGTCCAACGCCAGTTCCGCGTAGAAAAGGTATCGTTAGTTACTTTATTGATATCGAGCGTGGTACTTAAATCTGACTTACATATCACATCAAGTCGCCAATTCCGACTTGGGCAACATCAATTTCTTAACGCATGCTAAAGCGTTTTTATGTCAGAAAAAAGAAAGATATTTATTCTTTTTAGAAAAATTATTCCGTTCCACTCCTTTTCTTTTCCGATTTTTCTCTCCACTATTATGACCGAAATTTCTCCCTTTTACGATACAAGCACGCTATCAGCATCCTTCTTTCGATATGAATAATGAACCAAGTATAGATACGTTTCTCTCGAAATGCCGCATCTCCGCTTCGCTCTCATCGGTGCGATACGGGAAGAGAGCGCGAGAGGGAAAAAAAGAAAAGGAAAATACTTAGGAAGCGGGAATGGGGACCATACGACACTCGGGAGAATCGTTTCTCCTGGCGGATACGGAGTATACGCATTAAAGGCATTTTGATATTATGCAAATGCGATTAAGCGCGCGGAAAGTAACATGGTTCGCGCGCGAGTGCACAGAAGAGAGGCTTGTGTCGTTCCCTATGGTCTCCTCTCGGGATACTTTCGAGAAAAACGTCGGTGCTGCTGTGCACGGCGTGCCGTTATCAACCGTATTCCACGTTAAACGCCCGATCGCGAAACGTCGGATGTATAAAATCATATCCGGCGCATCGTACATAAAACCACTGTCCCGATTTGCACGAATCGCTTTCACGGTAATCTGTCGAGCGAATATAATCGAACGAATCTGCGCTTTATATTCAATCAACAGCTTTGACCTTTCCCCTCCGCTGTTCATTGCAATTTTTTTTCCGTGGATGGTATAATTAATTAAAATAGCATTGCAAAGTAAACTTGGAAATAATGAAAGAGGTAAATTAATTTCGAGTAAAAGAGCTTATTGTTAGACCAAAATGAAAAGACGTTTTGAAATGGATTATGTTTCAGAATGATACATAAACTGATTCAGAAATGATATTGCATAAAATACGATTAAACGCACGAATTTCTGAAGAATTATTTTTTTTAATGATTTGACTACAATTGTATTCTTTTTTTGTTTCTTTATTTCAAATAATAGAATATCTCCTCACCGTTTTTCGAAATTTTATCTTATAAAGAGTACCAGGGGCGGTCTTTCACACTGTATTGGCCAACAATTATCGACATGTAAACGAGTTTTCAAAAGTCAACAAGTGTTAGCCAACTCTATTGTCCAACAAAGTTGTGAATTCAGTTTAGAGCGAAATTCTTTGTTGTCCAACTTTGTTAGGGATCCGTGCAAATAGCGCATAGACAAACGTGAACGTCGTGCTCGGATATCCATTAGCACATATCATAATACGAGGCGAGTAGATGAAAGTCCGTACATTATCTGCAATAATGGATGCCATTAAACGTAATATACTCCCAAAGTCACTTTCATTCATTAAATTTTCCCATCATAAATTTTTTTTTTTTTTTTTTTTACAAAGTTTTTCGTTTATCTATATTCTTCTGTAAAAAAAAAATCACGGTCATTATACGAGAACGCTGCGTATAATAGCGCAGCAATTAAAGAGAAGCGTTAGCGAAGACGTGATATAATACGAAAATATAATACGAGACGCGTAATGTTCTACGCGAGCTTTTCCGTTTTCCAAAACCGAACTAACCGCAACCCCGTAATGTTTGGTAATACATGTTTGGAATAACATGTCGGAATGTAGTTTAGCAGTTATAGCAGACGCGGAAACCTTTTGCTAGCGCGTGCGGAGGGGCACGCGAATTTACCCCTGGGGAAAATTTTATGCATATGCGCCGGAAGTGGATTCTGTATAAGCGCGCGGAGGGGGGGGGGCGGGCGCGGACGTAAATGCGTTCGTATCGATCAATGGTACGTTATGGGACGCGTAGGATATTAGAATACTTCGCATAACGTTGGGGTTTATACGGAACGCGCCCTGCCCGCGTCCACATACGAAACGCCGACATTCCATTGATGCCGAAATGTACCTATTACGACGACCACGAGGCCGCAGCTCGTGGCCGCAGCCACGAGCTGGCGAGTCGCGGGTCGAACGTGACCTAACCAGAGGCTAACCTCGGGTCAAAACGGGACCCGAACGTCCAGAGTTGAAATAAACCTCGCCAACGTCAATATGCGCGTTATCGGTTTTAGGAAAATATAATCGTGTATGTACGAGACAAAAGTCAATGTGTGCGCAGCATTACACAGAAGCGAACTACATTTGATATTGGTCTGGTGGTCTACTTTAACAATCGTATCTTATAATTTGTAACTTCTGCTTATTTTTATTCTGAAATCCTAATATACGTGAGATAAAATAAAGTTATTATATCAAGAGACTTAAAAATAATTACACATATCATTATAACACTTGCTTTGTGCAATTTTATACAGAGAGAAAGTTTGCAAAAAGAAATATGTAATTACATATAAATAAGAATAAAAGAATTTAAAAAATAAATAAGAATAAAAGAAATATGTAATATGAATAAAGAAAATATGAATATAAGGATAAATAAAAATTTAAAAAAGGAATGTAATTAAATACATATACATACACATTGCCTACTAATTAAATGTAAACTATCTCGATTTTTCCACGAACACCGCCTCAACTCTCTCCCATGAATTTCACTGCCTAAAATAAAATTCGCAGAGCGTGTTAAACTAACGGGAAAACTTGGTCGCGAACCGACGATGATTTACACGGAAATAAGTTACGTGCTTCGTTATAAAGCAACCGCTGCGGCCGCTCGTCTTAAAATACGACGCAACGCGTGTGCGTCGAACCGTTAGATCGTAACTTTACACATGTGACGATACACGAGTATTTCTGCGAGAGATGACGAGAATCTGAAAATCTCTGACACAACGTTGCAATTATTCGAACGCGCGTTTCATCATTGTTATATTACATCCGCTACATATCCGATAACAAAAACGGATATAATTATATGAATTGTCATCAGCAGTTTAATCAATGATATGTACAAACGGTAGTTAATACGAATCGAGTTGTATCGTAAAATTTAAAATAATAACTAATTTACGAGTTAAAGTTAAAATTTGCTTTGTAGAATTAAAATTTTTATTTTCATGAATTTTTATGTACAGTTACTTTATAAAATTTTCGTGGTAAAATCATTTTAAACAATTAGTTCGACATATTTACGATTTTGAGATTAAATTATATTGTACAGGGCAAATCTCTTTTTAGTTTAATTCATAAAAGAATTATTAATTTTACATTTTAAAAGGCTAAAAGTGTACTTTTGCGCAATGTCAAACTTATAAATCTCGAATTGTTAGATGTATTAATTTTTGACATAGCTGAATCAGTTCCTCTTTAAATGTATCGCGAAATGGTACTAGAGTCAACGTCGCATGTTAACATTAAATAAACATCAAACCGTCGCCTAAGGATCAACCTGTATTTTCGCAATATTGTATTGCGTAAACGCGCCGGATTACTGTGCGTGCGTACCGTGAGCGTAAAGGTTTCTCTCTATTTACATCACACGCACCAGCGACGCGCGCTTATGGCAGTAAGTAAACGGACTGTAAAAGATATTCAGAAAGCCCGTGTGTGTTCTCCTCGCGATAGCGCGCGTGTTTAACTTAGACGAGCTCCATGTCGGGGCAAAGGTAAGTCTCGAGAGCGCGCAGTCGCCGCCGCCGCCGTCGCGGCAGCGAGGTTGCATAAAGTCGAGGCAATAAAAATAGTTGTAAAAGTCGGGCGTTATACCGAGGCGCGTATCTCGGCTCAATTTATGCTAATAGAGTTGGCCCGGTCTGGTTGAAGATGCATTACGTTTATCGCGCCGTGCAACGTTCCGTGGAAAACACGCCTAGATGAGAAGAGACGCGCGCCACGCGAGGGTCACCCCCGTGTCTTCGGCTAAATCGATTCTCGCATTCTACGCGAGATTCACTTTCATATTGTCCCCTATATCTCGTATTCACGATATTTAATTTCGGACAGGTGCGATCGAGCGGCGCTTTTCTCTCAAAACTCGTTGTAAAGAGACGTCGCTCACTCGAGAGTTGCGAGAACGCTCTTTCTTTGAGCGAGTCTGGCGAGTTTTCAAGAACATCGTTCACACCTGGTCCGGCCCAAAGTTCGAAATTTTCGACGTTAAATATTTTACAATTCAGACAATTATAGTTGGATCTATATGTATACGTTTCGAGAAAATTACTGTTTGCTCTAATCAAATATAATAAAAATTTAATGATAATAATTTAATAATAATAATAATTTGTAATAATTTATACATAGTATAATGAAAAATTTACAATTCCGTTATTTATCAAATATCCTGCGTACATATTTCTTTATATTTCATCTATTAGTCATTCCGTATAATTTTCATATTTCGAGCTCATTAATCTCTACTCGTTCTCATTAGAGATGATCACGTCAATTCCATTTTGTATCAATATTCTTCATAATTATTCTGATTGCACCGCTTAGTAAACTCGTTATTATTTTGATATTATTGTGTATTTATTTCTGTTTATATTACTCAACTCTTAATCAAAGTATAATATTCATATCGTCCACACACACAAACAGCAAAATGTCCTAGAGCAGTGATTTTCAATATCTTTTTACTCGTAAATCATATGTTTATTTTGATATGTCATTTTTAATTTAAAATTATTCTGAAATTTGTGTAAAAGAAGAAAATTGTTTGCTATAAAGTTAAAAAATATATAAATTTATGGAAACATTATTAAAATGTTATTAACATAGAAACTTCAAGGGCTCGCAAGCCACTAGCATATAGTGTCATATTAAACTTGTAGTATATTAATCAATCTATGTTTATATCAGTCTATCTCCGGGATATAGCAAACTGGAATAAACTAGTTTACTTTTTAGTATACTATGTTATACACAAACTAATTGTTTCGTAAAATACATATTGTCACTATTAATAAAGTGTGTTTCATATTGAGAATAACTAGACAGGGTCAGTTTTGAAATGTTATTGCAAAAGAACACAAAGTTGTCGATAGCAATTGTGTTTTTTCCACGACTTTCTAACTACGATAACACTCGTACACCATGCGAATACCGATGGAGTCATAGTAACAGTAGAACTTGGAGAGAAAATACGCTTCGTAATCCGAAGCCGTTTGTCTCTTCCAAAAGTTGGAAAAAGGAGAGTTAAAACATCAGTTAACATGTGCTGGTAGTTTCCGTGCGCTAAGTACATTTCAAGCAGTCGAAACTTACCGCTGTACAAAATCACGTCGCAACGAGCTATTATTTATTGATCCACTTGAAAAGAGCGGTAAAGCGGTTTCTTGTTTATTCCAGTCGAGTCAATAAATCCGCGAGTGCATCGCGCGATTCCGCCTCCACTAGAAAAGTAACCGAGGAATACTTATATACCGTACTCGTCGCGAGACGTCTCGTCAAACTTTACAATATCAGCCGACGATCTCTACGTACAAAGTGCCGCTCGATTTCCTTTTCTTCCACGCAGACGGAATTGAATATCCCCGGATTAAAATACGGCCCGATACGTTGAATTAAGAGGAGGGAGGAAGGGAGATAGGGAGGGACGACGACTCGGGCAAACGTTTTCGTCGCGATCTGTTTCCGCGCCGTGAGCGATTTTTGCAAGGAGGAGGAGGAGGAGAAGGAAGATCCACGTCCGCGGTGCGGTTCAGTGACCGTCGTTCAATCTCCAGGCAAATTGAATTTTTTCAGAGATCAAAGAACGCGGTATATAAAGCCGGCGGGACGGAGGGAAATATCCGTCCTTTAGGCTTATAGAACGGACGATCCCTCTTTTATGCGGAACGCGCGC
The DNA here is from genome assembly GCF_003651465.1 of Formica exsecta. Taxonomy (NCBI): domain Eukaryota; kingdom Metazoa; phylum Arthropoda; class Insecta; order Hymenoptera; family Formicidae; genus Formica; species Formica exsecta. Next base: position 101,874 of record NW_021848804.1, on the reverse strand, counting down.
GACTCGTGGATGCTGCGGCGGAAGGATGCGAGAACGCCGTCGAGAACCTTCATTCACGTTGACGGTCTTATCCGGATGGCGACCGCGCGATTATCGAAGAATCGCCGGAGAGATATGCACGCGCGGCATCCCCGTGACCGTGGCATATTTGACATTCCTCTGATAAAATTGCGGTTAAAAGTTTTACCGGCGCGAATCGCGCGGCCAGAGTGCGGAGAGGGAGAGGAGCCGTGCCTGTTACGAGAATTGTAAAACAATCGATATACCAATCGCCGCGAATTCGCATTCGCCGCGTTGATTCATGTCGTCAAACCGATTTCATAAAACAGGAACTATGTTTATTAAACGCGGTGCCACCTCGGGGGATAACCCCAAAATTTTTCGCAATTTTATTCCGCACGAATTTATCCGCTTAACCAAACCATCCGAAATGCGGATATTTATACAGGCGGTTTTTACGTTGGTTTTAATGGTCGCTGTGTGTTACACAACTTTACAGTCTCATCGAGAAATAAATGAATCAGTTGTTGTCACACAGTTTTGCTCGAATGTCAGCGCAGTTTATTTTTCATTTATATTTTCCGGGGTTTCTTAATGCACTGTTGTACCCTCTCTATCCTATCGTTGGATGAGCGACGAATTTCATGGAAAGAACAATAACGGGTCGCGATTAAAATCTTCCTCCGGGCAAAAACGGAGAACGGAACAAGTTGTTATCCGAACGAATTCTATCGCGTTTCTATTTCCGCTCCGCGGATATGCGGCCCGATTCCCAGTGTGCTATTTCTCATTACATGTTTCAACGAACTCCCAGGCGCACGTATGTAGGTATACGCTCTCCGTACTCTGTTTCTCGAAAACGAATAATGTTTGGTAGCCGGTATCCCATTGAGCGCGGCGCACGGTGCACGATGCACGGCTCCTGATGTTGATACCGTTGCCACACCATTGTGAGCACACCTGCCGTGGTCTTTGTCGGAGATGCGAGAAAAGAGCAAAGCCGAGATATAGCCGAGGAGTGAATTTGCGGGGCGAACGACGAGAGAAAAATTGCCGTATAATTCACGACAATAACGAGAGATCGAATTGTTTGGCGGTTACTCGCGGGTACTCGCAGAAAATTAACCCTTTAAAATTGCTCACTGGCAATTTTAGCTATCGCGGTTTTTTCCTGATGCATTTATTCCTGCGTTCGGGCGATGATTAACACTCGCAATATATATTTTTCACGATGTTATTATTATCAAAAATATTGCTGGGAATATTTCGTTTAATTCGACGTATTTGGGGCGTCCCATGAGTCGGGACAATGTATGGATTATGGATTAATAATAAAACGTGCAATTTATTAAAGCATTGTGAGAAACAGTTTTATAAAAAAAGATTTCCGTTTATATTTAAATCTTTTTTCATACGACGATAAAATACAATCGAAATCACACAGATTCGTAAAAATGAATTAGACGTATACCACACAAATCGTTATATTATATTTAATATAATTTTGATATATAAATCCCAAAAAGTATTTTATATGAAGGGAGCTTAGAGCGCGAATGCTTTAGAGAACGGACGATTTTTCTTAACGAGAAAGTTTCGAGTTTGACACCGCGTCTGCGACTTGGCATCCACGTCGCATCCGTCGCAGATATATATTCACGGAGTAACAGTAACGCGCCGGAGAAACTTGTTCGCGATAAAAACTTATCGGTCCGCCACGCCACGGTGCACAAGTAAGTTGTTGCCGAATTTCGGCGGTCTCTCTAGGCAGAATTTCCTATGCGGCGACTCTCCCCCGCATAAACCGGAGCCTCGGGAGAAGCGTCTCGTCCAAGTAACCGTGCAATTTGTAAAAGTGCATCTCGCCGGCCGAGTCCATCGTCCAAATGAAAAGCGAGTGCTACGTGGCCGCCCTTACGCCGACTTTCTACCGTCTACCTCGCCTTTTACACACCGGCCCTGTGTGTACAGGCCGAGTTAATTAAGGAATACCTTTCGCGTTGAAGCTAATATACTCGGAACAGAGATCGAAGACGGCGAGTTAAGCGCGGTCAGGAGACGAGACGTGCATACAATTTGTTAAGTAACAACGGATACGATTAAACATCGTACATTTTCTCCTTATTCGGTTGCGAAGAGAGGAATCTTTATTCATTAAATGCTTATTACGAAGGTACTTGGTGCAAGATGTTACAAGTTAAGGTCTTTTTTGACACGGCTTTAAATAATAATTGATTGCTTTATAATTTTAAAATGACTGATTCTGCGATATAAGCGATCATTTTATATAATTATTACTATGAATGAATAAACGAGATTCTCTGATTCCAGACTTTATTTAGGATTTTATATACTACGTATATATATATGTGTGTGTGTGTATATATGTGTGTGAAATTAATGTGAATACGATTACTTGGACACATTTAGCTCGAATCGCGAAGTAAGAATATATGAATATAGGTATTTTATATGCAAAGGGGTATTGACATTTTGAATTTAGAATAATTTGATATGCTGGAAATATATAAATTTACAATTTTCTTGATATATAAAAATATACTGAAATATTTAGATTTTGCTAAAATTCTTTTTTAACGCAATTATATTAAATTTGCAAGATCCTACATCAAAAGTGAGAAAATTAGAAAAATGTATATAGATTAATTGATATGAAGGAATCGCGACGAATCTGATATCTGATGTAGAATCTGATTTATGAAAATTAAATACTACAAATTATATATGAACAGTTAAAAGATGTAGTTTGTGAATTTATAACGAACATGTAATTATCTATTCACAGACAAGAAATTATGTTTTTTTCATAAATGAAAAAATTAAAAAAATGCAATATACTTAAAAATAGATTAGAGATATCAAGAATGACAAGAATTGAAAATAAAAACATAAATGTTATATAACTAAAGATGCAGAAAGACCTTTAACTTCAAAGTATGAAAGAGAATCAATTAATAGTAAAAGCCGGTGTATCGTATAAGGGCCCGGATAAGTGCTGCTCTTCCACTGCTCGGAATAAACATCTTTTTCCGCGACTTACCCCATACGGGGGCAATTTCCAATTCGTCATTGTCATGTCGCCGCGACAGCAGGTTCAATCTTTGAATCCCGCGTCCCATCGTCCGTTAATGATCGGATACGATGCTATTGTTCCTCCGAGTGACGCTCGATGCGAGGAACGCGATAACAAGCGCTGACGAGGACGCGGTGTAGGACATAAAAAAGCGGCCGAAAGGGAGGGGGGAGCGAATGTGGAGAAGAATAAAAATAATGGCGACTTTGTAATCGCGCACTTCCTCCTACGATGCCATTAACCTAACCGGGCCGTTCTCACGGGCTGTTAATATTGCGGACTCGCTTATACGCGGAGCAACGCTATTTAACGTCGCGCGGAAGGAAGCTATTGCGGAGAGACGCCGCCATGTACAAACGTTGACCCTTGCTCTTTAAAATGCTCTCATTCGAGAGAGGCTAAGAAGATACTTTTCTCAGCGATTGTACGTCCGAAGGATTATATTGAGATTGCTCGCTTCTCGTACTGGATAAATGGATTTATTTAGATTGAATTATCGCGATCGATATGTGTCTATTTAAATAATATCGTAATTTCGGAAATAAATGAATTTGATGATGTCTATAAATAATGACGTTTGACTTTATTTCCATCTGCCGATGTAATAAAGCATGATCCTGTGTGGGAAAAGAGATATTGATCTGTCGAGAATCTGCTGTTCCTCGATCGAGAATTGCAGTCGAGATAATCGCTCGCGTGTAGGAAACCTGTTCGCGTAAATGCTATCGCAATGACCCACGGTATTTATCATCATCGCTGAACGAGTATACGAGCGGTAATTTTGCGAAACGATGGTCTCGGGAGTCTCATCTTTCCTCCGTTCGCCTGTCGAACAGGTTTCGCACGACTAGCAGAAGTGAGTTTTCTGATCATCCGACGGAAATTTCTGTGATATCGCGAACGCAGCAAGTGGATAAATCAATTCGAAAATCTGCCGAATCTCAAGCTTTGATATAAACGTTATCGCCGACGTTCGAAATCGAAACGTTCAAGTACTTAGACGTCTTGATACCCCGGAGCAAGTTTCGCTTTACGAAAATCGTCGACGTAACAAAATAAGCATCTTGTAAAAAAAAGAAAAACCTTTCTGCGTAAGAAAAAAATTTTCTCTGTTTGCTCTACTGTTATTACGAACAAACAGCCCCGGGAGTGAAAAATCTCGCAACTGTCGTATTTCTCAGGCGATACAAGTGATATTCGATCGTGTCGCGTATATCTGGACGAGAAGGTCGCCTCCTGCACGAACCATTCTATGCGCGTTTCATGAATCATAAATATCGACAGGGGGTATCAACATCATCTCGCTTATCATGGGGGGGGGGGGGGGGGGGATAGTTTCTCCCGCGTAAGAGATTGCACGGGATATATCCTTTTAATGAAGCGCGGTTACTCGGGCGCATCCGTCTTCGCTTTCATGCTTTCTCCATCAATCATTTATCGTAAAGCCAGCGATCTTAGTCCAGTCTAATCGTACGCCGCAAACGACACCGAGAACCCAAATTACTAAGCATCGCCCTACGTTGCTTAGAACGCCCGTAGGTATAACTAACGTCGCTTAACGAGGGCTAGTCGACCAGATCTAGTTTCTACTCCGGATGCGGCTCGTGTTCCATTGACCGCGACGTTATTGGCTCTCTAAAGGCACTACGATTCCGTAATTTCCATTAAGCTTCGTACGGGTATACTTATTTTTGCAAACGAGACAGGAACATGAATTTAGGAAACGCTATTTTCTCTGTTACCATTTTGCATGTATTTACAGTTGCTTTCAATAAAACTAAAACTAAATAAAACTAAAACTAAATTGTGATTGTTAAAAAAATATATATGTATACATATATATATATTTAATCTCCGACATAGATCGTATAAAAAATAAAAAGCTAGATATAAAAATGTTTATTACTTAATTATAATATATAAAATTTTTTCTATATTTTAATTTTTGTACACACATATTATATACATATATATGTACATTTAAATAGACGTTCCTTATTAGCGAAAATTTAATTGAATCTTTTTGTACATCCTTTTATATTTAATGTTTGAAAAACTATTTGCATGTAAGATATCTTTTTGTGTCATTGCTTTTCTCCTCGCCCATAGGAACGAAAAGTATACGCGCTTGTTTCGAAGAGGAAACGCAAAGACACATGCTTACTTAACTTATGTCAGATGCCAAAGTTACGACTACTCTGGACGGCAATCTATATGCTGGTAGCTCGCGAGTTGGCCTGTAAAAGCGATGATATCACTGCGCGTCACGGCAACGCGAGACAGCGTCTGTCTTCGCTTTCTTTCCTCCCTTTCTCCCTTCCTTCCTTTTTCCTTCTCTCGTTATGTTTACGTTGCGATATCCGGCAGTTCGATCGGGCTATCTCTGATATCTGAACTGTCGAAAGAAAAACAAACTGTATCTACGTCGTTTGAGTTTTATGCGCAACAGTGGCATCGTCTGCGCGCGCACGCGACTCTTACGAGGAAGGAAAAAAGAGGAAGAAAAAGAGAGAGAGAAACATCTCCGATAAAAATTCTCGCACGTATATGACACACGACAATGATCCTTTCTGTTTAATACAACACCACGAATATTGTTGATCCAAGTAAACTGAATAGCAAATTTTGCAATATCGAGGAATTAATTTATTATTTATTTGTTACTTTTTAATTTTCGTATCTTTTTAGTTTCAATCCGAGATTGCATTCTCCGATTCATTCTCTCTTCAATATAATTCTTTCGAAACGTATTGTATTATTTCTCAGAGATGTACATGTCTCTCAAAATAATATTAAAACGGTTACACAAATATTTAACGATACTCAATACTGATTTATAAATAGATATTTAACGATATTTCCTTTATCTATTGGAAGCGGAAAAATGAAATTCAATGTATGGGGAAGGAGTAGGAGAATAGTACTTTTGTTTATTTATTTTTTTCCTTTAATTTTTGTGTTTTAACTGTATGTATAGAATTTGAGAACAAACGTATAGAAATTTAACTTTATTGCTTTTGTCTTTCCAATTGCTGCTGGCATTAAATATGTTATTAGGTAGATTATACTTTTGCCATCTGATCTGTTTAATTTATAAACGTGATCGTTGTAATCAGATATAACTAGAACGAAACTAGAACGATACAATAAAGTAATTCGATACTATGTGCGATCATTAATTGTGTGTTGTTCATTTATACTGTGTAATACGGAAATGGATATTTCCAGGCGAATAAACGTAATTGACTGCCATTGTTTAGATATCTCCTGTCATGCCTCGCTAATAAATGTCGCTCAGAGAAGTAATGTATATCGCTATTAATGACCCCTAACGAATAGAAGTATATAGAATGTCCTACACGCAATTTCCTACACACATTTTCTGCCGACTATAAAAAACTTATATAATTATATATATATATATAAAATTATTTAACTCCCCTACAATTTCTTCAATATCGAAAGGAACAAAAGTGTTTCCTTTTTAATATGCTTTCCAAATCAAGTAAAAATGTTTGGATTATTAGGCTACAGAGTAACACTAAATATACCAAAGAAAAATAAACGCGAGTTTTTGTAGCAAGAAAAAAGTAAGAGAAGTGTCGACAGTCAGCAAACGTAAATTATCCCGTATCATTGTTCTTGTCTTATTCCTGTCTGCTTGTCGCGGTAGAGCTGTTTTCTAAACACGCAGATGCGACCTAAAAATAGTCTACGACCAGATCGTGTGGCTTTTACAGTTGCGATAGCGCGCGCCGAATATTAGAATGAATTTTCGGTGTCAAGTATCAAATAGACCGACGGTAACATTCAATTAGTACGACCGCCCGCGCGATGGATGCCTTTTGTACGGAAAAGCGACGAAGACACGACAGACTGACGGACGTAAAGGGAGCGTAAAAGAAATATTGTACGCGAGGCCAAACGCGAGGCTAAACGGCACGTATTCGCATATTCGCCGCGAAATCGAACTGCCATCGAGCATCGCGAATACTCGGCTCTGTAATTGGATTTTGCGGAAACTTGATCGCGTTCATCGGAATTATTTTCGAAGAGATAATCGAACTATTTATTTTTAGCGCAACGCGCAGAATAAGCTATTTCGTGTCGGACCGATTCGAAAACTAAATGAATAGGTGCTATTCCAACACTTCCTGTTTAAAAAATTCATTTAGAATTATTCGAGATTTCAATTTGAACTCTCCTCTCGGATATAGCGATTTATATAAAATCTACAAAAAAAAAAAAAAAATATTCTTGATTTATTTTTTTTTTTGTTTCACTCTGTTAGAATTATGGTGCGCGTCCGCGATTATATCGATTACGAGATGTCCTGTACATCATCGCGCACTGTTTGTGGTTTCTACAAATCCATTAACAAGTCGCGTGTCTATCACAAACACCCCTGGTACCGCGTGAGAATCAACCGCATATCCTCGTATTGCGGAATCAACAGGACCAGCTTCTCTCGTATTTGCCATTATTGTTCGTATACGGACACATTATGGACCTGTCTAGAGGCGCGAAAGCCTCTCATATCGACGCCACTTACACAATAGGCTCGTGCGGTTGACTCTTATCGGGGTATCCCATCACGGGGGATGTTTCTGTTTGAGGTGTTTGAGGAATGTATCAGAGGCTTACAAGTCGTAAATCTTTCGAAGAGATAATGTAAACCCACGATCGCGCATTTTTGTAAATACTCTTACACCTTTTTTATTTCTAGACCTTTTAAATTTGATGTTTGGGCAATTATTATATGAAGCACAAAAAGAGATAAATTACTTTATACTAATTTTATTTTATTTTCATGTTAATCTAAAGTATTTTAAATTTTATTTAATTGTGATATTTAGAGCTAATTGATTTGTCCTGCTACATGTGTAAAAAAGGAAACACAAGAAGAGAGTTCGAGATTTTATTATATATAGATAATTGGATCGCGCGTAATGCGATTTGCCTTAATTGTGAGTTTTATCCGGAACGGTAAGAAGGTTGGAAGTAATACTGGCAGCCTACGCTTTTGCGCTAACCTCTGGCAATACTCGAAGGAAATCACCGCCTGAGACTTTAATTCCTCGATTATCCTACATTGCCCCGTTAAAGGATATTGCTGGCGTTATGCAGGTTCTACAGGATAACTTCTAACCCGCTTGTACAGCTTTTTCTCGGAAGTGATCCTGTGTATCCGAGATGCGCTCCGTGTACTTGTTACTTAAGAAATCCTCATAAACACGCGGCCCGGAAAATTTATTACGTACAAGCAAAATGATGGATATCCCTAATCTTTTTTCTGTTCCCTATACATGTACACCGAATAAGAATTGAAACATTTACAACAACCGCAAGTGTTATATATTATATAAATTTATTATTATATATTTATATCATAAATTTTCATATACATATGTTCTTACTATTTATATATTTAAAACGATTATTTACAAACCGTATTTGTGAAAAAAATATCTGAAAATGTTATATTAAAAGAATAGAAAAAAAATCAGACATATTACATCGGTTCATTTCTCATAAAAATTTTCCGCGTCTTCTCTCGAAAAGTCATTGTTTGACATTAAGACGCATAGTAATTGTCGAAAAAATGCGTTCGATTTTTGCAGAATGTTAAGATCTCAGCTTGAACACAAAATCTACTTTTATTTCTCTTTTCCCGTAACTTTTCCAGTCATTTATTACGAGATACCATGTGTCTTGCGATTAAGTAAGCAAACCACGTGTATAACAACTTGCATACATCGGACATCAAACGTAATGTGAATTTTCCATTAACGAGTTAAACTTCGGTTAAAGTAAGTTGTGGAACTGGGCCTAAAACTCGTATAATCTTCCTCGAGAATCGGCATCCTCGTGTACAGCGCGCAACTCGTCCTCGTCCGGATAGGATCACAACCCCCCTGGCCCCGTCTGCGCTATCGCGCGCATATTGCCAAGCGATTACCCGCGACAGTGTCGCGTTTCCGGTACCACGTCGGCTCGCGCGTCGTTCTTTTTTCTCATTCCCTGTTCCGGTAATGGAAACGTTTGGGCGCAACGTTTGGGTTCTATCTTTGCCGATTCGGATTGAATTGCCTTTCCGGTTATCGTCGGTATTACCATCGCGGTCGTTATCCGCGGTCCTTTTCCTCTTTTATCTCGCCGGCTTCTCCCTTTCGCTCCATCTATACGTCGCGCCCTCGTTGGAAAAACGCCTCGTTACTAGGTTTCAGAAAATATTCTCCGATGTAAGCCTCGACCGGAGAGGCCGTACGATGCACACAGAAGACCTACAAGATGGGGAAACAGTTGCGACGCATAAGAGTTGGGCGATATAAATGCAAGTATCTGTATCAGATCGAGTGTGGCAATTTCCTGTTTTTACAAATGGTAACGTATCTCGCATAGATTAGCGTATATAGAACGTTTCAAAACGATCGAAAAATAGAAAATATGTTTTCACTGACTTCAATTATATATCGAGTAAAGATTTAAGATACATTTTTTTGCCTTTTTATTCCGTTTCGTTACGTAATAATTTAATATACCCGCGCAGGGAAAAAGAGAGATTAGCTCTTTTTCACATATAAAACATTTCTCTGCCGAGAAGAAAAATATTATTTGCGTTCAACAAAAACGTGGACTAGGGTCGTTGTTTCATAAAAATCTCAGTCCATGTTTCAGTTGAGCGTACCATGTAGATTTAAATATATTCTTTGCGCTTTTTCTATGCTTATAAAAGACGTTTGTGACTCGTTGGGAAAAACGCATTACTACTTTTCGCGCGAAATTCTGCCGACACACGCGAATGTCCGTGCGCGCATTGTCAGCGTCTTGTTAATCCTCCCGCATCGTCAATCTTGTTTCGCCGATGCAGTTTCCCATGCTTCTCCCGCGGAAACACAATACGAGCTGAAAGCGCGACATAGTCCGATTGCGGAGAAAAATAGGGAGCGAGGGGACATGACGTTTTCACGTAAGAGAGCAACTGCAAAGGTACATACATACATACATGCGACACTGTGTGTGTCACACCGGTTGCGGTGACATCTCGTACTTGACCGAGATACCGATACTCCAATACCTTTTCCCCTTTTCGTGTATTCTTGAACCTCACATGTGGGCGTTCCGGCCTCGAAATGTTCGCGATGCGCCGAGAAAGATCGTGGGAATATGCTGTAAAAAGCGATATTCGTAACTAAAGTTGCTATTACGCAGATTGTAAAATGTAGGTCAGCAAGCTCGGAATTTTCAGTAGGATTCGGGGATGGCGGGTTTTTAAATTAATTATCCACGCGCGTATGTTTGAACAACATTAAAAAATATGTTAATGTAATTTTGTAATTTCGTAATTAAAAAGGATCTACTCTACATGTGTTTCTCTAGCTGAAACGTACAAAGCTAACTGTTCACTAATGTTTTCTTTTATTTTTTTAGCTTTACAGCGCTATTATTACTACCAAAGTTACTTGAATATCCCAATTATATTTTGCAATTATAATAATGTAACGTATACAGTATATGCGTAATCAATATTTACACAAAACGTATTATATTTTACATTGCATTTGATATTATCCGAGATGCGTTTCGAATTGGTTCCGCAAGCTATAAAATTTCATTTCGCATCATAATATACGCAATATTTACACGAATATATAGTCCCGATGCAATATTGACATATATTTCGAGCTTTCGTTACTCGCATAAAATTGAGATTTTAAATGCAGAAAGAAGCGTATCCATTCGAGTTTCTACTAACGCATAGTATCGACTTGGAATAAGAAAAACCGCGCGCCGAAAGAAACCGCGCTCGCTACCCTGGAAAGATTTATATAAATTGCATCCATATGGCACATCATCGTTCAGCGGAGGCGATATTTTCCCCCGCGGGAGATCGAAAATACGCGCTATATTTATGCATTTACCCTCGAAGGATATTCTCGGATCCGTCGACGAACTTGGCGATAATGTCCCCCTCCTCTCCTCCTCTCCCCCGCGACACGAGGCGTCCTCGAATATAATCGGAGACTGGTTTTCATTTCGAGGCGATGCACGTTGCGGAACGCTTAATTGGCGCGAGGGCGGTTCCGTTCCGTTCGCGTTTGTTCGCGGCAGGAAACCGGCGTACGCTAATAAATGAAGCGGAGACGGGAAAGCTCGCTTAGCACGTCAATTTACGTTTTAATTTCTCTCTTCCCCGGCTCTCTTACCTCCCCCTCCCTATTCTTTTCTCCCTCTCTGTCTCTCTCTCTCTTCTGCCTCCCACCAGCGCCCGGTCGCTCCCCCATCTGTCAGGAGCGATATATACGGTCGCCCATTCCGCATCTGTAATGACATAACGACGGCCGCATCTAGTTGTCAATAACGTGATATCCAATAACTTAATTATTCCACTATACGTAGGCGTGTTGGGAACAGTGCTCAATGCTCTAAATCGATCAGCAGTATCGCACCCCTCCATCGAACAGGACGAGCAACTTAGGTCGAGTGGGTACGCAGAATCGCAAAGTATGAGTCGGCACTCGCGCGTATTATCCATCAACGATGTCAGAATGTCTACGCGTAAATAATGGCAGTCTACATATCTATGTATCTACGTGCTGAACCATATAAATTATATTTACGCGTGCATTATGCAACTGGCGGCATCATAATCTATACGGACGACACACCTGAACCTAATTTCGATCGAGCAAATTCTTTTCTATCGCTTTTATCGGAGCATTATTACGGAAAGAGATAGTTGCTAAGTTGGATTTATTTATACTCTGGATTTCTGATAACGTAATAAATACTAATATGAAAAGAAAAATATATTTTTTTTAATGCGAAATATATATATAAAGTACGGGTATAACATATTTCTCTGAAATTACTTTGTTATACGTTAAAAAATTGTATCGTAGTTAAGAATCTTAGTACTATCCTATAAAACCCGTTCCCGTCAATATTAGTTAAAGTTGATTGAAGTTTAATTAAATCTTTGTCTCTTTTTTTCTCCCTCTCTCTCTCTCTCTCTTTCTCTCTCTTACTTCTCGTTTTATCGTTTTTCTTTTCGAGCAACAATATGAAAAGAGACAAAAATCATTTAAACCTTAATTAATTTTTAATCGTTGCAGAAATAACGCAATTGGTAAATAAGTAATTATTTTTAGGGTTTGATCGAAATTATTGAGATGTAGCGTGATCTAAATTAAAATATACTCGTGCAATAGCAGAAGCAGAGAAATATCGACTTTACTTAATAATATCGTCTCGAGACATAACTTTTGCAAATGTCATGCATCTGTCGAACAAAATCGGTCTTCGCTTAACAATTGACAAGTATTTTAGCTTGGAAGAAGCGAGCTTCGAGAACGCTCTGTACTTTTACGCTGGTTCCCACATGGTACCCTCGCCGACGTACATATCGGCCCTTTTCACTCATCCAATCTTGAGTGCATTCGAGAGTCGGGGACAGCTTAACGCTCGGGTTACAACAAGCATCACTATGCGAACTTGGAGCAAACTCGACGGAAGCAAAACGTCCGAGGCAGACAAAGCGCTCGTTCATCAAACCATCCGGCAATGGCTACATTGTCCGATGGTAAATAATCTGTAGGTGATAATAAATCTAGCAACAAAACACGCAGAAAGAAAACACTCTTGTTCCTTCTCCTTCATGGAGTTTGCTGTCTACTGTTTCAACCGGTTCTCAAAAGAAAACCGCAAATATTTGGCCTTCGTATGGAGATTGAATATTATGCTCCAAAATGCGCTCTGTTTGAGTTGGCTCTTCGCAGAAACGACGAAGGAACGCCGTTTATGTAAAACATGTGCTTGACAATGTATCGTAGCATATGATATATGTATACCTAATATACGTAGACTATCAGTTATTTTTGTTCAGTAAAGAATATATAGTGCTGTTTTCAATAAAAATTTAATAAAAATGCTCTCTTTTTTAATAAAAATTGTTACAGAGTTCTAACATATATTTGACAAAGACCGCATTTCACGCTTCGCTTGAACTACAGTCGCTTAACGATCTCTCGGGGTGTCGGTCGTCGCGTTTCGTTCTCCTTTTAACCGGGGCAAGTGCTAAAAGTGAGGGAACAGCGGGGTGGACAAAAATCGTCCCGTCGAGTTTATCTTTGCGATAAAAGTTTACCTTTCGTTAGACGGGAAGTGCCTCGGTTTCAGAAGGCACTTACGTGCCGTGTATCCCGCGCGCTTTCTTGCGCTCCCTCTCGCATCCGTGATTCGCGGGAAAGTACGGTTGACGACTACGGGCTTCTCTCGCGGAAAAGCGAACAAAACCCAGCCGAGGAAGCAACCGAGGTGGCTCTTGTTTCGGACAAAGTCAAATATCGGAGCGACGTCGGTTCGAGTTTCGTGAAAGAGAAAGAAAGAGAGAGAAAGAGCTCTGCGGTACTTAGTTCGCCTCTAATTACAACGTAACTTCCCGAGACGAGAGGAAGATGCCAGACGATGCGGGCCAGCGATTTATCGCGGCCGGCATATTGTCGAGATATTTTCTCACCGAATCTGGCTACTCTGGAAAGACGGCGGCGGAGGCGGTGGAGGCGGGGAACTTCTCCGTGAAATACGACTTTGAGCGAAAGCTGAGCGCGAGGAGCGTCCAGGGAACGGGTCTCTCTCTCTCTCTCTCTCTCTCTCTCTCTCTCTCTCTCTCTCCTTCTTTGCTTCTATACGAAAGAAGTCGCGGGAGTCTCTCGCTCGTAAAAGGCGAGATGCGAGTTTGCCGGGCCCTCGGGAAAAATGAATGAAAAATATTGTCTCGGACACAATGGCCCAGAATCCGGGGTGGGATATCCCCGGCGTCGTAGCC
>NW_021848804.1:77700-86732 GCF_003651465.1 Formica exsecta | reverse complement strand
TCTCTCTCTCTCTCTCTCTCTCTCTCTCTCTCTCTCTCTCTCTCTCTCCTTCTTTGCTTCTATACCGCGGGAGTCTCGGGAGTCTCTCGCTCGTAAAAGGCGAGATGCGAGTTTGCCGGGCCCTCGGGAAAAATGAATGAAAAATATTGTCTCGGACCAGAATCCGCGAGGGTGAGAAGGGTGAGATCGGCCACATCGTGAGCAAGAAAGGGGAGTAAGGAGAGGAGAATCTTGCCGAAGGAGAGAGGGTGGGGGTTAGTTATAGGCGCTTCACCACGGAGGGTGAGATCGGCCACATCGTGAGCAAGAAAGGGGAGTAAGGAGAGGAGAATCTTGCCGAAGGAGAGAGGGTGGGGGTTGCGGGAGTAAGTTATAGGCTAGGATTACGAGATTGCCGCGAGGGGATTACGACGATGGCTCCTGGGACGTCCAATCTCAAGGATAAACACTTTCTGACGTTCTTACGCTCAGCCAGCTCTCCCTCTCTTTAGCGCCATACTTGGACCGTTCCTGGCTCCCCTTGCGGCCTTCCTGGACGCGCGTCCTTTGTCCTCTGTCTCGCGTCCGCCATCACGGGGCCATCACCTCCCCCTCTTTCCCCTCCCTCCCTCCCCGCCCCCGCTTCTCAGCTCTTGCTTATAAAGAGCTCTCTCGCGGGTTGCCGACTACTTGCGCGAAAACTCATTTCTCCTGCGCTGCGCCCTCGTTCCCGCCATTCTGACTCTCTGCTTCTCGTTTCTTCTCACTCTTCACGCCGACGGGCTTCTCGTGTTTTTGACGTGAACAGGCGCATCTATCGGGAAAGGTTTGGAAAGAGGACGTAATGAAGACCTTTCACGCTTTCGGCCCGAGTGGCGGGACATGCCTTTCGATGGAGCGTTTGTCAAACATTCCTGTTTCAAAATGCGAGGCGGGGGAAAAGGCGAGGGAGAGAGGAAAAGAGAGAGACAGAGAGAGAGAGAGAGAATTAGCCATTGAATTTAAATCGGTTATTTTGGAAACAATACCAGAGCCAAGGATTAAAATCTTCTTCAGATAACATAAAACAATTTCGCTCTTTTTTATAAACGTAAATATAAACGCGAAATAATATCTAGATACATTATTGCATATCCGCTATTATTTGTACCACTTGGAGTGCATTCATTTATCGTATACGAACAGATTGTTTGATAACTGATTCTTGTTAACGAACGACAATCGATTTATTAATAATTTAGTTTCCGGCATCTCGACGAAACATTCCGGGAGATAATTAATCCATTCTGCGGAAATGTAATATTGCCGATATATCTACGCGCTTGCTCGGAGAAGTAGATTACCCGACATAAACCGATGCACGCCAACCGATTAATAATGCTGCATTTAACGATCCACACCGTTCGCTTAATATTTCACCAAACTTTGATCGGTCTCGGTGTTGTTTGTTTAAACAACGTCGATCTCTCGTGTAACATCGTGCGTATTTATCAAATGTTTCATCGTAGCAGTGATCAATTTTTAACAGACTGACGAATTGAAATCGATTCTTCCTCAATGAACCTTTTCCGAATTTAATTTATAAAGAGAGGCGGATAGGGTGAAACGCACTCGCTAATTTGACACGCTAATTCCGCGAACTGTTCAGGACTTTCGGCAGGGGTCGAGAAATGCGCTTTGACGGACTTAGGGGTCCAAAGCAACCACCGCGACGGAAAAAGTTTTCTTCTGCACCGCACAAAGAACCATTTCCCACTACTTTTACTTCATCTCCTCTTTTACCACACCTCCGATGGCACATCTTCACCCTCGAGCATCCCCGCTTCTTCCCTACCTACCCTATATGCGGTCGTTCTTTCCCTCGCTCATTCTATTCTCGACGGAACTACAGAAGTTTAGGAGGGATGCGTCTCGGACCTCCGAGTTGGCTCGTTCTCGACTTAACCGAGCTGCCGATATACCCGGGCATAATAATTCCCGCGCATATCGCGCGAGCTTTTCCTACCGTCTTGGAAGAGAGCGGTGAATTCATTAAGAAGTTTCCACGCGGGCGTGCATCCGGCGAGGCCGCGCGCGCGCGCGCGAGAATTTAAATTCAATGTTTAAAATTGGTATTTCTTATAAAACCTCGTGCCGAGGATATATATGAGGTGCGGAGAATCGCGGTGGGGGAGGAGGAGATGGTGGCGCCCGCGATGTGCCTCGATGACGAGAGGAAGGGACGAGAGGGAGGAAGAAAAAGAGAGTTGCAATTTATTATTCTGCAGCCAACTCCATCAGAGTGAAAACGCACGTAGAACGTATATAAATACGTCTGCAAAGTGTAGTAAACGATTCTCACGCGCAAGGAGCGGTTTACGCGCAAAATTAGTATGAAATAAACGGCAGCTTTTACAACGTATACTCTTGGATTGAATTATATTATATAACGCGAGATATCGGGTCCGATGTAAAGAAAGAGAGAGAGAGAGAGAGAGAGAGAGAGAGAGAGAGAGAGAGCCCTTTCTTCTTTAAGAATGACGTTAATTTTGTAAACTTCTTAGAACAATTTATATGCATATCCCATTAAAATTCATAATGTTACAAAACTTGGTTTGCATCACTGTCGATATAAGCGGTTTAAGAGTAACGTACTACACAACTTTAATAATATAAGTAGATTGGAGAAAGAGCAGAAATGTATTTCGTTATTAATCAACAAACTTATATAAATATTATTAAGTTGGACATTCTAATAAATGGTTCCCCAAGCGGTTATATTTCAATAGATACGGATATTCTTGAAAACTGATTGTATTATTTGATTTGGTAGATATTTCTTCTGTTTTTTTGCTGACGTAAATTGAACCCAGAATATGAAATATTTCTATATATTCTAAAAAAGTACGAAGTAAGAACTGAGAATAATATAGAAAACCTATAAAATATTGACATCGAGTTGTAACAAATAGTCCCAAATCGGAAATAATATATGAAGTACAATATGCTTATACATTCTCAGAAACTCATTTATAATAAATGTCAAATTTTCTACGATGCCAATTTTTTAAATAAAATTAGACAATAAATGATAGGTGATATCCGTTTATCGTCAAATAGCTCCAAATCGGAAATAATATCTGAAGTACAATATACTTATACATTTTCAGAAACTCATAATAAATGTCAAATTTTCTACAATGCCAATTTTTTAATAAAATTAGACAATATTGCACATTAATGGCAAGTGATCTCCGTTTATCGGCAAAACGAAAAGTATAACATATCCAAATCTTAAAAGGTACAATATATTTTTTTTTCTTTTTGTAATGTATTCATCTTTCCATAATTTAACGATAAATTGAAAATAAGAGCTAAAAATATATATATATATATATATATTTTCAACATCACGAATTTATAACAAAAATTCTCCCAAAATATCAAATTATAGCTTCAAAACCTGAATAATGAAGGCTCATTAAAATAATAGTTCCAAAATTTTCGCGTCGAGAAATTGGAACGACTGTGAATTCCCAGACGATATTTAGCAGTTTATTGACTTTATTATAAATACGATGAGAGACGGTAGGCAAATATGAGGAACGCGCGAGATAGAGAAGGCGCGATGATAGAAGAGAAAAAAGAAAAAGTTAAGGTAGTAACGGGTGAAGCGAAGCGCGTCGTGGAAAAACGAGGATGGAAGAAGGGAAGCACCGCGCGGCTGGAAAACTTATAGAGATCGGCGCCTGGACTACAGGGCGTTCTTGCCGGAGAAGGCGCTGTCGTTAGTGCAAAAGTCGCTCTCTGTCTTGCAGCCGGCATAGTAAACGCCACCGACTACGTAACGACGCCAAACGCAATGCCTATAAATAAGGCGCTCGCGGCTAATAACCGGCAGCAGGCGCAGCGGGCAGCAACGCGAACCAAGCAATCCGTTTAACTTGGCCGCTTCGCTATAAGGCCCCGGTTTCACACTTCCGGTCCTGGTGGGTGGCGCTTATTCACCGGGGAAAAGTTAGCGCGCGCGCGAGAGAGCGACAAATTATTAGTTACGGGGATTAAATCCACCGATACGGAGTTACGAAGCGCGAAACTCGTGGAAACCCTCTCTCTCTTTTTCCTCTCTTTCTCGTTGTTTGTTTCCCCGCGTTTTATTTATCTTCCTTTATTTAGCCACCGTCCAATATTCTGTTGATTAAACTTCGAATTAAAATACCGAAAAGATAGACTCGAGAGCGGAATTTGAATGAGAAATAAGACTTTGTTATTTCATTGCTTCCCGTCAACACGGCGTACGAAGAGCCATTGTGTTTATTAGTCGCTTATAATTTGAAAGTTATCGGGAAACGCCTTGACATTTTAATTAAGGAAAGATTTAATTTAAATTAATCTATAGAAACTTGTTATTACAATTAATCTCGTATAATCATGTATAAACTAAGCAACTCTGATACTCGTAAAAAATTCCGAAAAACTTAATCTCTACTTCGTTGAATAAGCAAAAAATATAATTTTAAATAAAACAATCTCATACATACAAAAGAAGTGTGAATGAAGAATATTAAAGAGAACATATATTTACAACTGTTGCTTATCGAGGATATTTATCGTACTACGCTTTTTCATCAGAGAAACGACTGTAGGATGTAATAAAGCTGCGTAAACAAACGCGGTGTATGCTGTTTTATCTCGTACAGGCGACGGATTATTATCACACAATCCTAAACAGTTATCGGAATCTTTTTAGCTATATTTATGTGCATATTATGCAATAACAGAAAGAGAGAAGCTAACACAAAACACTTATTAAAGCTTATTGTTAAGTTTAAGCGCCGAGAGGTCATCGTGCGCACAGATTGCGATATCACCATTGCAAATAATTTTAACTTTGACTGTAAGATACTTATGCGCGTTTCCTTTTGTAGCGGTTTGTCTGCAACTATACATCCCCGAGAACGCGCATCAACCTCTTTCTTATACTCGACGTTAAATCCTGCCGAGCGTTTTCAAATGGGTACGCGGGATACACACCATCAAAGAGCGGCCAGGGCACACATAAATACCAACGATTAATTGGAGCGGTCGTATCACGGTGACGGCGAACAGAGCTTTTTGAGCTTCATCCACTCAAATTAAATAAGGAGTCCTTTTATGCGCGGCTCTCTGCAAATGGCTCACTTAAGCCCTGATCATCTTTCTGTTATGCCGCTGATTGTAGTTTTACGTCGTTAACGAACCCGAAATGTCAAATGACGGATGTTTAATGCTAGATCTCTCTTCGTTGTGAGAACTGCTTTATGCCTTGGCATGCCGTACCTCGATGCTACGTGTACGCGTTTGTACGAGAGAAATGTGGTAGGAGGTGCAAGAGAGACAGAAGTACGTAGGCCAAAACGATGATGAGAAGGATCGAGGTGAAGATGAGACAGAAGGAGAGGGAAGAGCTGGGAGATGGAAATCAGAAAGAGAGAGCCGAACGTTAGGTAGGTAGGTTGCGAGTGAAAAGACAGGAGGAAGGACGGGGCGAGAGGTGTGTGCCACGGAAGGGAAAGGAAGGTAAATGCGTTGGTAGGAGCGGCAACCGGCTCAACTGGAACCCAACGGCGTGGAGCGAGCGATTTTCTTCTTCGCGGAACCCGTACCCGATGATCTTTCGCCGACACGACAACATTTGCGAGTCCTATTTTTGGAATGCTTCCGCGAAAAGATTATCGTAGTCGGATTATCCGCGACTTCAAATTCCTTCTTACGAATTTTAGTTAACCAACGGCGTGACCGAAATTTATTTGCTCTCGTGTCCCCTGTCTACCTTTGTCTCTGTATGTTCGCACGTCGGTATCTCTAAATATATACGTATATCCAAAAGTTGTTGGATCGTTCCTTCAATCTAACCACGGAGTCTCAAAAACTCATGTCATTTCTTTCTGACACGAGAAGAGAATGGCTCGATAACGTGTTTTATTTAAACCAGAATGTGAAAGTAGGACTAATACTTGATGTGGACGCACGTGCGGGATACGTGTAAGCACACGTGTCGTCGAGCGTACCGTTCTCGCCGACCAGAGAATGTAATAGCATCGTATTGTTATTACGCTAAAGAGTGGTGGATTAATATAGAGATGGTTTCATGACTCTGGACTCTCCGGACAGTGATATGATTGCAAATGTAATGAAACATGGGAAAGTTGGAGAGATATCCGAGAATCGGGCGTAAAAGGGGCACTTGCGTCTGTATGTATGTGTGCATATTGCGTCTGTGCAAAAAGGCCACCTCCCCCGAGCCAAATAAATGGGGGCTTTGTAAAGGTGGCTCGTGTTCGTCGCTGAGCAAATGAACGTGTCAGCCGCACGAATGCGCGGCGTTCGAAGCGCAGCACACACTTTGTTGGATGAATTTCGTAGCAGCGCAGAGGGCAAACGCGATATTGAATGAAAATGTTCGTGGTTCTTGCAAAGGGTTCGCCGCGAATTGTAATTGGCCGAAGGTATTCGACCACGTGCCATTCCTGCAACTGCAATCAGCGCACCGTATATCAAGATGTGTGATCGAGAGAGTAAGAGAAAGAGTGAAAGGGGGGAAAAAATAGAAAGCGCGCGGGAAAAAAATATTTATTACATTCCGGAAAAGATAAACTCTCTTTTCTGCATAACGCTAAATAAAAGTACAAGGTACGCCTTATAACAGCTCAGAGTAAAGAAATACACATAATTATACTTTTTATAAAAATTTGAAAATGAGTTATATTAATTATTAATAATAAAAGAAAATTATTGCTGAAATCAAAAACCTTGAAGATTAAAGAAAAGAGACAAATATAAATAGAAATATTAAGAAAATGTAAATAAAAAATAATGAATCGAGAAAGTTTATTTAAATAGACATCGAGGAAAATATATATATAGAGAAGAGAAATGTATGGTGCATATATAAGATGTATAAAAAGAGAGCAAGAGAGAAAAAGAGAAACGGAATCAGAATGAAAATCTCGATTATTCTACGCCAATGGAAGAACCGGGACCGGTGTGACTGGTTCGCAGATGCGAGACCCTCGCGGCCAACGCCGCCGTTCTCGACAACATGTGGTCGAAGCCAGTAGCCGATCACTCCGAAGCTGAATTCCTCTTTACTGTATCGTCACGAGGAGAAGAGAGCTCCGCGGAAAAAAACGGCTTCGTTGGATACTTCTTTGATCGATCCTTTTAAACGAAGGGGGTCACCTTAGATATACATATTAAGAAATCGGTTGTCCTCTTTCTTTCTTCGCGCACACGGAAATTGTTCGTCACTATTTCTTATTTAAACACGTGTTTATCGCATATTTATGCTTTAGAATAGACCTCGTCAAACATATTTCGATACACAAAAGCTGGCGTATTCAGGCTTAACGAGCCGATGGATCAACCAATATCTCGCGTTTTCATTCTCGTTGTCATATGCAGTCGATACGTGCATATGCTTTAAACAGACTTCACTATTAGATACACTGTGGCACCATAAAGGGATTTCCTCGCTTCTCCTCCCGCCCCCACCCCCCTCCCCCTTTGCCCATGCAGCCATTGATATTTAAATATTCGTTCGCTCGGATGCCCGAACAATATCCGGTTTCCGGCATCGAAAATTCAAACGTTGAAAAATACCTATACTGTACGCATCGCGGTATTTGTCACGCTGACGTGACGTCAACCGTCAAGTATCGTTGCTCATTCATCAATTTGTCGATTTTCCCCAGAAACAGAGATATTTGAAAGCACATGATACACACACACATATACATATATACACACACACATACAAACAAATATGCATGCGCATAAAAAATTTGTTTTCGTATTCAGCATACTCAAATATTCGAAACATCGGGTTAAATACGTAAGATTGGTTCGGTTATCTCCCATCGTACGTAATAGTATAGATAATATTTTTTACAAAAAGTGATATATATATATATATACATGTATCTGTATATATAAATCTGTACATTTATTCCTGCAATCATTACGTTTGTCCTATATTTTTAGAAATATATCTTATAGCAAGCAATTATTTATAATAGTATTATATTATTTATAATTATGTATATATTATATCTTATGGCAAGCAAAATAAAATTTGTATATATATAACTATAGTACGGTATAAAACAATACAATATTTTCTATGCGCAACAGTAAATAAAACCTCGGTTTTTATAAAAATATCATTGTATTTTTACTAGTTTTTTTTTTTTTTCTGAACATTTGAGTTGGCTGAATTGAATCGGGACAAATCGATTAAATGCATCAACAGACCCATTTGTTTTTTTATGCTTGCTTACCCTAGCACAAAATCATACCGAATTCGCAAACGCGGTTGTTCACATATGTACGCGAGTTTTGTCGGCGACGGATAATTCATTAACAATAGCAAACGGTGAGCATAAGCGGATTTTCGGCGAGAAGATTCGTGACCGATCTTCTATGTCAGCATTTTCGACGGCCAATTACCCTTGTCCTTCTCGTATAAAAAAGGGAGAAAAAAAGAAAAGAAAAACGATAAAATAAAGGCGTGCGTTCGAGATGTCCGGTCACGTAAAGGCCCTGCCGGCTGAATACGTGAAATGAACGCGGATCTCGGAAATAAATACGCAGTCGTGATGGCATGCACGTTTCGTGCTTTCGAAAGTCTTTAAAGCAACGGCGAACGTGTTTTCTACGTGTTCTTCGACAAGACCTGTTCGACAGGTCGAACCGACGACAACAACGACGGGCGAGCCGGGCTATTCTCATGTCACGCATTCGCACCAGGACATCCAAATGGACCAAGAATCCCTGGTGAACGAGATGTGACTTTGCAATAATTTATAAAAGATTATAACGTTTGTCTAAGATTGATTGATGATAATAGAGATTTTCGGCGTGTGCACGGAAACTTTTGACTTGAACTTGATTTTTCGTTCAAAAAAATTGAGGCATATGCTGGTAAATTTCAGCATAAAAAAATATTATATAATAATAAATAATATTATATGTATAATAATTGATAACAATTAATATTATATAATAATGTTTAAAAATTAATATTACATAATAAT
>NW_021848804.1:76605-77374 GCF_003651465.1 Formica exsecta | reverse complement strand
TTAATATTACATAATAATATATCAAAAAATAATAAATATTATATCAAAAATAAATTTCAGGATTATATTTTCTTTCAGAATAAATATATATAGGAAAAGACACAGGTGTGTTTGTGAAATCGGTTAGGAAATCGAAGCGATCCACTTTACGATCAGCTTCCGCATTACGTACGCGAATTTAGCGAAATGTTATGATTTTGACAGGCCGTCACGCGAATCGTGGCGTACGCACGTACCGATCCGCACCTACGTACGTACGTACGTACAATCCAGCGTTCGCGTATATGCGTATACACATATACACAAGGAAGCGCGCGCCGGAAATCTGTGCAACAGGTGGCATCGACGAACCATGCGGGGCAGTTTCGTGCAGTTTTCGAAGGAACATTCGGACGGACGACGACAAAGACAATTTCGTATCGTCGAATGAGACCGAGAGATTAAATGGACTCGTTACGGCGAGAAATTCGCGGATAAGTCCGGATAGCGCGAAAGATATCGATCTCCTCCGGTCGGTCTCTCGGATAGGAGGAATTTCCGATAGGACGGGAGGAAGATACGGGCGGGGGAGGAAGGGAAGGGGAGGGGAGAGAGGGTGCATAACTGATTATTATCGTATGCTCTTCGCTACGGAACGCAACTAATTGCATCGCGCGTAAGAAACGCGCGGATCGGGACCTTGAGGCAGAGCCGAGCGAGAGAAGCCGAGCTTGAAATTGCTCAATGCGGAATTACTGAATATGGACTGAATCATTTTGGGGGGGGGGGG
>NW_021848804.1:54976-76370 GCF_003651465.1 Formica exsecta | reverse complement strand
GGGGGGGGGTGGAAGTGGGGAAGCTGGAGGATGGCTTTTACGTAAGGCGCGGCATTCCCTCGCGATTACGCGCGCGGATAAAATAAATCCGCGTAGCCGCGTTAGAGAAAAGCTGATGGCTACCGTATCTCTCCTTTACTTACATACGTGTTCGCGAGCTCATCACGCTAGAATGATTCCGTTTATCTACATCAGGGGTTTTCAATCCAGATTGTCGGCCGTACATTCAATGTAATAGCCACCTTTCACTTCCGTTTCTAGTTGAGCAATTTTTTTTTTTTTTTCTTTTAGAAAATTGAGATTATTATTATCGGGATAACACGAAGATAATTTTTTTATCAACGAGCAAACAGATTTCAATTAGGAAGATCGACCGCGACAGAGATCCGCGCGATTGATGGCTATCTCTATTTGTTCGCGTATAATATTCTTTATACGAGAAAAATATTACATTTTTCGGTAATTTAAACGAAACCAGCACATACGCTTTTTCGCGGGCGCATTCACTCCGCTTCCGTCTGCTTCAGGCGTTTGTCTTGATTCCACGACCTAAAATCGCCGGTTTCTTTCGGGAAAGAATGGAGAAGGTTGGGCATCTGGCGTCGTACGCGTACGAGTATGTCCCACGCTCTCGCCCATTGTTCGCGGAGGATACGCGCCTTCGTGGAGAGAGGAGTATTTCCCTCTATAAGAATACTCTTTTCTGAGAATACTGTTAAACCGAGAGAGAGAGAGAGAGAGAGAAAGAGAGAGAAAAGGCGGCGGCTTTGGGAATCATTGCAAGTGGCAGTGCAGCAAAAGCTTGACAAAAGCACCGAATGGAGAAAGAGCCAGGCAAACACCCACGAGTGTCGATTATGAGAACGAGCGATTTTGTGCAGTGGGAAAATTTTGTGTCGATTGTGTTGCGCTATCCTCGTAAATAAACTCGTAGTTTATCCATCAGACAAATCGCACCGAAGGCGTGAAACATCGCTGTCAAAGATTCGAGTTTCACTTATATACCGGATTCCTCTCATATTTTACAATTTTGTCGGTGAAACTTTTCCCTATATACTAAATTTCATTACTAAATTAATTACGGAAATATTTAATACAGTAATAAAGATTAATTACACCACTCTCTCGAAATAAATTTCAAGACGAATCCTTATCCTGTAGAATAATATTTCAAGCACAAATTCTCAACTTTAAAAATTTACTTGAGAAAAGTTCAACTTAATCTACGAATCTCCCACGTATATTATTACGTGTTCAACTTCTCAAGCACACACGTGATTCTCCTGGCGTGACATTTACCCGCGAAAAGCTTGAGACAATCGCAAATAATGAAAAGCCTTTCGCGAAAACCAGAAGACGTCGGTTCTGGCCCAAAAAAAAAGTGCGCTGTCAATTCGCCGTCAGCCTGTAAAAGGACAGGGTTGTCATGCGATTTATCAAAGTAAAGCGATGAGATTAAAGTTCGGACGCGCGGACGGCGTGCGAGAAAGATGAGCGACGATAATGTAAAAGTGCAGGAGGAAAACGACGTCGCGTCGAAAGTTAGTCGTTGCCGCGACCGGTAACTCCGGGTACTCCCTCCCGATGAGTCTGCCGCGAAGGGAGTACCCGGTGGAGGGGGCTCTTCTTGTTTTAGCGAGGGGACGGGCGAGCACGCGAGAGAGTAGAGAGCACGAACGAAGTGTAAGTAGAACACGGGCATAAAGTCGTTATCGGGGCCGGGGAAGGAGTTGGGCTTATCGCTCGTGGGCAGACTCTTTGACTTCTATCCGCCGGAGCGACTTGGCCGATTAGCGTGTCACGTTTCGACGACTTTAGATCCAATTATAGGGAGAGACGCGGAGGAATAGAGAAAGAGAGAAAGAGAGAACGCCGGGTTTCTAATTTTCCCCGATCATCCTCATCCCCCCTCGTGTACTCGATCTATCTACTGCATCGTGGATCTCCGACACAAAATATAGAGAATCTTTCTCTCTGTCTCTCTGTCTCTCTCTCTCTCTCTCTCTCTCTCGCTATTGTTACAAAGGATTAACGTAAATTATTTTCTCTCCACCGATCCGCAAGGATTACACTACACTATCGATGTATCGCGCCGAAGCTTACGCTGAACTAGATGCATAGGATTTCGCGATGCCACTGTCTTTAAAAGTGCAACCCATTAAACACGGAATCTTATCGACGCGATAATAAACAATTGCGGTAAAGGATAATATTCTGTTGGGGTATTTTTCATCGAAAGTTGACGCATTCCGTTACCTCGATCGCGATTACAAGATATAGCGCTTCTAGAAAGAGAGAGAGAGAGAGACGCTAAATTCATCAAATCAATGACGCCGCATGCAACTAACAATAAATGCAACGTCGCTCGAACTGTCAATCGTTCCATTCGATCGTCAGCGAATGAAACGATCATCTGTCGTTCCAGATAGAATATCCAGCGCTTATAATTCAAACTGAAAGGCGATTTTCGCGGCCTTGAACGAAACAGCCGGATCGCGCGCGCCGCTATGACGCGGGGCACGGTTAAATTTAGCCGCCAACGTCTCTTAGGAAACGTTGAACCCAAGACCTTTCCTCATCTCCCTCTACCTCTCCACTCATGGGCAGCCTGCCATCGCTTTCCTCGTCTCTCTCGCTCGCACCGACGTCTCTCTGCTTCCCGCATCATCTCCTTGTGTCTCGTCTTCTCTCTCGTACCTTTCGTCTCTGCATCCTTGCATATCTCCCTTTCTCTCTCTCTCGGCTTTTTTTCGACTGTCCTTATTCCTTCCTATCCGAGGAGCGAGGGTGGACTCAGAGAGCTCTCGTCTAGTGTTTCTCTTTGTACCCGCTTCTCTCCGTCCGTTCCGCGGCCTTTCGCTCCCTCTTCGCAGTCGCCGTCTCCTCGATAGAAGCACGCATCTAGAAGCGTACAGACTCCGCTTTCGAGATAAGCAGTTTTTTGCACTCTCTTCCCGACAAAGTGACGATAATACACAGTTGACGCAACGTCGGTCTCTCTTTCTCTTTCCGCCACCCGATGAGAGCGCGCGCGCTCTCTCGTAATATTAAAGTTTTATAGTTTTGCGACACATGAAGAGGGCATCCTTCTTCCCCCTTATCTGCATACCTATCTCTCCTCGTTCCTCTTTCTCTCTCTCTCTCTCTCTTTCTCTCTCTCTCTCTCTCTATCTTTCCCTCAATTCCTCTCTCTTTATCTTCCGCTTGCTCTCGTTTCCTCGTCTCGCCGCGTCACGCTCTCAACCTCCCCCACCGTTTCTCCTCTTACTTGAGGGTGATGCATTTTTTGTGCGGCGGAGCCTGCCGTCGCGGTTGCGCTGGAAAGACCGGAATGAAAGAACTCCTTGTTAGTTTCCGAGCTTTCGTTCCACGATGGGGCTACGAGCCCGTGTGTGGAATGCGCGGCGTATGCGCTTTGTGGAATATTACGCTCGTTCGTTAAACCGACGACCCTATAGCCCAAGTCCGACGGAAATGACGAGGAGCAATAACGATCGCTGAATCGAGACGCAGCAGCCGGATTAGTGAAAGTCTCTCGGTTTATAAACTACAACATATTAACCCACTTGCGTCCATGAGTTACACCAAGAGAGTAGACGCCTAAACGTATATACCTCACACGATTGCGCATATCTACTAATACATACATCAGCGAAAGATGCAGATATGATATACAGTATTTTTCCTAATTATATACGAGCGTAACTTTAAAGATGAGTTCACTGCGCGAAATTAACGATCGCTCGTATCTCGGCATAAGCTCTTGAAATATAATGATTTGCATTTTATCACATACAATCTTTTATATAACAAAATGAGTCGCTAACAATAAGATCCGAGAAAATTGCTCCAAGTTCGCGAAAGTGAAATCCACTAAGAAATAAGCTGGATCATGGAATAAAATGAGTCTAAATCAGTCAGGTCATCGAAGCGGAATCGAAATATTTCACTCCAGTTAACAGCGGGGATGATAAAATCGACGACACGATGAGATAAAATATTGTACGCCACGAAATAACTCGCGAAAATATGACGATTACGAAACGATCGGAAAATTATCTCAAGTTTCGCGAGAGCGGAATCTACCAGGAAATAAGCCGGATCATTGAATAAGGTCCATAAGTCTAAAGTGTCAAACTGTCGAGGCGATATCGAAATATATTTCATTTCACTTACTAAGAACAGTTTTCCTTATACAGTACGAAACGCGCAAATTTAATAGCGGGATAGAGACAAAATTAATTCCACGGAAATTTACTTATATATATTTATTTTTCATTGCATTATATTTGTATTTTATTATTCGCATTAAGATTTTTCCTAACATTAGCGAAAGTGATCAATAATGTGCAGATACATCTACAGATTATATCTTCCATAAGCAAGTTTCAGTAATAATAGGTGAAATAATTAAAGGAAAGCCACGCGCGAAAACATTAATGATAAATCAGACATGTCGAACGTCAGGAGAGAGAGATCGTATTTCCCGGACGAATTTCGGAATGTGATTTACGACGCTGTGATATAAGAGAACGTGCGAGTTTACCCCCCTTTTAGACTTTGAGAATATAACTTGGCTTTAATGAAGATGTATGGCTAGAGAGTCAAGAATTATCCGGAGGGTGCGATGATGCGATATAATACGTCGCATTAACCCACTTGGTATATTTCATATAAAATCGGCGAGTTTCGCGGACTGATCGACCACTGCCCCGATGATATATTAATTACATGCCGAAACGAAATTCAATTTGGCCGCATTTTTCATGTTTTTCACGTATCTTGCGCTGTCCTCTTCTCCTGGATTTTCAATCATTTATACATAACATGCACAGGAACCCGAGTTCTATTTTTACCAAGAAATATTATTTACGGTTGAACAGAAATAAATACTTTGCGAGATAAATCTCTCGCTGTAAAATATTGAAAAATTGAAAGATAATTTTTTTGTGTATTATTTGTTATAATAAAATCGGAGGCTACCACCGTACGCATCTCCCTTTTCCGAAACTGTAAAGGGATATTTTAGAAATCAGTATACCTCTCGATCTTGCTTATATTTGTCGTCTGTTGTTAAATCGGATCTTCTTCGATTGCCTCGAGGTTAGTATCTTGTGGTAAATGTAGTTTACGAGATTTGCCTTCTACCTCTAGGAAACCTCAAATGCGGTTCTTAATAGCCGCTTTGCAACGCAAAACATATTACATTCGCATTCGTCCAGATTTCCAAATCCCTTACTAAACTAATTTACGACAAAGAGAGTTACAGCGTTCTTTCTCGAAAGGAGAAAATCCCGGTTGTGGAAGAGAAGATGTCAAGGTATCGTTCTGTCGCAACAAGCGGTCATCCATACAAAACTATTCGAAGCCGACGTTATTAACGATCACGTGCCGCAGCGTAAAGTTTAAAGGGAAATGAGAGTACGCGCGATTCTCGCAGGTAAAAAAAAAAAGGTATCGCCTTTGTAGTAAATACGGGTATACGAGCGCGTAAAAGACGTAAAAGGGGGGCCCTACTGCTTACCCGGCCTTCCTCTCGCCTGAGGTCAAGACAATGCCAGCCTAGCGTCAGAGAGACTAGCCGGTTCTTGACGCCTCGCCAGGAACGGCGCTGGATCTTTCCCGACCACGTTCGCATTGCGTTATACAAAACGAGCGATCGCTTGCCAAATCAGTACTTTGACGTAAGAAAGAGTCGCGTAGTCCGGATACACCAGTAAAGGCGCTCGATTAATCGGTCCTCGCCACCGAAACAAGGCAGCGGTGAGTATCTTTGCCGGTCCCCTCTTCCGCGGACAAACTCGACGTAATTTAACTTGCGGAATCCATACGCGATTCGACATTCAGAAGTTCTCGTATATTGTTTGTTAAAGTAAAGGTGTTTTGTCTATCGTATATAATCGCCATCATTGAACGAGTCGCGAATCATTGAACGGTAAAAGGTACTTTCAAGGCTAACGACAATCTCGTGTCAACAGGCGCCACTCGTAAAGCGTCATATATAGGGGATAGGGACGGGAATCGCAACGGGGGAAGCCGGCCCTGGGTTCCCGGACATAACGTCGGCGAGGTAGCAGCAGCGGGCCCCCGGTTGCAGGCACGGCGCGACGTTGCCGTGCATTTCTTGAACAGCGGGTCAGTGAGGAGATCGGGGAGAGCGGAGAACACGCGGGTCGCCACGCTTAGAGGTAGGATTTTACGAGAATGGCGGGGAACGGGGGGATACGTACGTGCCCGGCGGGCCTGGGGCCCGCTCGACGCGCGACGTTGCCGCGTCTCTCGATGACGGGCCCCGTAGGAAACGCTAGGTAGTTTCTCGTTCCATGCTCAGGCCATAGCCACTGGCGACCATCTGCTGGCCCTCGGGGCCTTTGAATCGCTGATGGGTGGCGTGACTCGGCAGCGGCCGCAGCCGGAGACGAGAGATGGACGAGTTTCCTTGCCGCAGCGAGAGAAGGCTCAAGAGGCCATCTTGGAAGATCAGCTCTCCGTTCTCTTTCGTCTTCCGCTGGCATTGTACAAGGAAACGCTCGACCGCTTCCCTCTACGATCGATGACATGTCTTCGTCTAGAGATGAACTTTGCCTTTTAACCCCATCTCTCTCTCTCTCTCTCTCTCTCCCCCCCCCTCTCTCTCTCTAGTTACGTCCATTTAAAACTTAGGCTTCGTCAGAGCGATTAGACGCGCGACGTCATTAACCCCGTCGAGTGACGCTCATAACCCGGGAAACCGTTTAAATTTTGATGGTATGGGAGCTTCCGAGGGAAATATCTCAAGTAATTACCGTTGCGGCTTGATGTCGCGTTATTACTACGAAAGACATCACACTTTCTATTTTTCTCTCTCGTTTATAATTGTTGATTGTGGTAATCGCGTCTTCATATAACGCGGATTATATCTATATTTTTAGATCGTATATGATTTAATCGTCGTGTGCACGGAGAACACGAATATAGAGAAGCCTTAATCAGCCGTTAAGTACACCGCGTTAAAAACACTGGGGAAGAAAAATAGGGTCATAGGAAGTATACACCTGAGGCGCATACACCTCTCGCACTTCCCACCCTTCCCCTCTCCCCCGTCAAGATAAAAATGGAAATTGCACGACGGATGGCGATGATTTTCCGGCAGATAGTTGCTGATAAAAATAAGATGGCATAAACAACACGAAGAAAAACAGCGTTAGCTAGACCGCCCCTGCGACCTCTTATCTCATAGCTCCGAGTTATGAAATTTTCTACAGCTTCATCACTACATTGTAACTCTCGCGCCTTGTCACTGTTTGTCGAGATAATACAATTTTGTAGCGCGGAGTGACTGGAATAACAGAGAGGAAAGGAGACTGTTTCAAAGTATCGTATCCCGACAAAGACTATTCCATCCGACCGTAACACGGACGATGAGAACGTCGACGATTTCGATTTAAAGCCTTAAAACTTACTTTCGATGACGCGATATCTCTAATTCCTCGAGTATCTATTTCTCCTATACGTGCTACAAAATCGACATCTACTGCGAAGAATACGGGTTCCGATACGTACCGTTACGTCGTTCAGGCGAGACGCACTCGATACGAAGTATGCCATGCGTGCTGTCAAAAGGTCATCGTGCGCTTCGCGTCGCTCGCCAAGATTTTATTAGACACGCGTGTGCAAAGGAGCCCTCGCAATTTTCAAAAATATTAAAATCTATCGCGTAAAAAGATTGGATTGCAAAAGCAATATTCCACGCGATATGCATATTAAACTAATAATACCGCTGCAGAATTTTTTATTAGATTATAATGTTCAAAAGTTCATCCGATAAGGCGCGCGCGATATATAGAGAGATCCAAAAGTTAAAATAGTTGTTCAAGAATATTGTTTAACGCAGTCATAAACAAGCGAAGTGTGTAAGCGAACTTTGATGCGGTACATTAGATGATGAGGAAAAAGAAAGAGATCGTCCGGAGTACTTAATTTCTGTGTAGAATTAACATTCTCTCACGAGAGAACGCCTACAAGGTGCACCGTTATTAATGTATAAACAGCCTTTGGCAAGTCTCGCCATGCATGCGTGTAACCTCATGCACAAGTTTGCACATGAAACATTGGGATTTACGGTAAGGTTTAATTAGCGGTCTACCGTATTATACGGAAGCCCGTGATGGAGAGAATTTTGTCCAAAGTAAACGTGTACGAACATATGTATGACACACGTGTACATATACTCATCTGTTGTTGAAAAACATTTTCTGATAATTGATCTTAATGTGGCTCATGACGATGCCTTAGGGGAGTAACTTTGTTTTTATCATAAAAAAACTTCTTGTTATAAAAGTAAACGATTAGGATAATTAGTCCTAATTATAATATGCGGAAATAATGCACCCTTCGAATTTCGCGAATCCATGTAAAATCTCATTCCTACGAAATAATCTTTATACGATTTATAATATTATTTTTAATTTTCCTTAGCGCTGTTATGATAAATCACGATTTAATATATTCGCATGTTTTAAATAATGAGGTGTCATGTAGTTTATATATTAATACATGTGAGCGCACATATATGATAATTTCAAATGTTGTTTCTCAAAGCGTTAATAAGGTCATTAACGATATCTTAAACATCACGTTTAATATTTAATCACTATAATGCTATTAAAATTAAAATACATTAGAATTGAAAAATAAATAATTATTTTACGACATAATAATACATTGATGCGAGCGACTTAATCGCGATATCTCGCGGCATCGTGCGAAAATATTTTATTATTTTGCTTTTCTCCTAATTTGGCAAGCTCTTGCACGACTGTTGTCACATTTGGCAGATACTATTATACATATATCGAGTACGGACGTTATTATCGTACATTTTTAAATATTTGCAGTAATAAAATATTTTTTAAATCAAGAGTTTAAATGCTTATCGCGCTATATATTTACCAATATACATATAGCATTATTTAAAATAGAAATCCTTTTTATTCCGAGACATCTTCAATCGATGAGCGCTCACCGGAAAATTTTCAGTTGTTGAGATAACGATTATTCATCTCACGAGATTCACCTTCTGATTGGCCGAGAGATTGATGTTAATCGCTAGTGAGCGATTGTCAAGGAAGATAGTCGCGTTCGCGAATTCAAAGCCGGACGCGGGGTTTGCGTCTGTTCCGATACGCGAATCGGAACGCAATTGTTGCCGCGCCGCAACTATGCCAGCGATGCTTTCTCTCTCTTTCTCTCACAGAGACGGGCACCCTTCGCGGAGGAACGGATAGATGCTTCATTAATACGCCGATCGTGAATTGTTACCATTTAATTAAATCGCATTTTCCGCGCGCTTTCCATGACTCCGCGGATCAGGCGGAGAGACTGCTTTGGTAATCTGTATGTAATTAAAACTGCAGCCCCTGTCCCTCGCCACATTTATTCGCCCTCCATTTTCGCCTTCCATCTCTTTCCGAACAACGATAATGAATTCGCTGACGTCAACGTCGATCGATTTTCTAAACGGAAACGTCTTTCCAGCTGCGAAAAGTTACGAGATCACACTTAGGATGACGCGTCCTAAATAAGCGTGACGCCTGCTTCTTCCGATGAGATACAGGCTTCGCTCTCTCGTATCTCGTACAATGCGTTTACCAAATGCTGGCGGGCTTGCCGATATCGATAAAACTTGATAGGTTTGCAAACTTCACGAAAATTATATTGAAAATACTTTTTGCGAGAGAGAGAGAGAGAGAGAGAGAGAGAGAGAGAGAGAGAGAGAAAGCAAACTTTCGCGAATATCGCAGAAATTATAACATGTACGAAAAAGAAAAACATTTCAAACGTTTAACCGTACGCAAATTCTAAATTCATCCAAAGAGCGAAAATGTTTTCGCAATGTATTCGTAATGAACGTAAAAGCGAGCATTGAGCTTAATAACTGTTATTCTCACGACACAACTCCCTTTTTGAATTTTGGCTTTTCCTTAACGAGGAATTTTTATAGAGCTGAGCTCAAAAGGCAGCGCATGCTGCATCTCGTATGTAAAAGCAACAACCTCGCCAAAGTGGGGGATCCTTTTAACCCGAAACTTTTCATTCATGGGAATTTTGAACGTTCGTCCCAGATACGGCGGCATTAGTCGCTTTGTACATAATGTATGTTAAACTCTATTGGAGATTATCGTCAAAATTTTATGCGATACGATATTCCTACGGTGAATATGATAATCGATATCTCTAGAAATTTATTATAAATAACGAAATAAATTTTTGCTTTTTCGCGAATCTAGAATGCTCGGCATCGCAAGCTGAGCTTCAAGTCTTCGCCGTGGCAAAATCCACGTTATAACTTCAATATTCTTACCGGTAATTCTCGACGGGCTTTTATGATATAATCGGACGGGCGGTTTATGCAATATCGTTGTCGTGAATCTCCTACCTACAGCTTCTCTTCGCAAATCTATATAAAGTCTTCCGCATTATCAACTAAACTGGTTAAGAGAAGAGCAAATTAAATTTCTCGGCGACGGTCACTTTTCTCCTCTTTCTTTGACAAACTTCTACTACGATATTGCAGTTTTTCGAATGTGATTTTATTTCCAAGATTTCATCTCTCGGATGATGATCTCTCGGAATTATCGAACGGTGGTGCCGTAACTGTGTAAAAAAAAAAAAAACGGTAGATTCGCGCACGCAGCCAAACGGGAATGGAAAACCACGAGACCGCGAGGAGATGAGATGAAAAATCCGCGGATGGAGAAGGAGGACGCGGAGAAAAAGGGGGAGCGGAGTCGCGGAGATGCGTTCGCGGGGTCAAAAGGACTCGACGGGGTAACGAACCGTCGACGATGACAATAACGAGTCGAAAGGATCGAGTATATTTGTGTGCGCTGGCACTTATACGGATGAGCAGGGCGCATTGCTGTTATCGCTTATTGCCACAACGCGAAGATGACCTCGGTCCCGGGAAAATAAAGACTCGATTGTGCGTCGTCGAATCGGCCGGCATCCGAATACTCTTTCGAACGTGGGCGACTGCGAGATGTTATAACGTCTTCACGAAGAAAATCTCTATCGTCAATATTCAGGGAATCCAAGAGAGCATGCATTGTACGCAAGCTGAAAAATTTTTTTATACTCGATTTTTTTTTTATACTCGATTTTTTATATTCTTCAAATAAATATGTACGCAAGATAAAAAAATAACTTTTATTAAATATTAAGATAAAGAATAATTTTGTTACGATGTACCTATACTTGATTGATGCATCTTTCATTAATATAACACTTTTTATTATTTAATTAATTATATAGATTGCACGATTTTTTAATTCTTGGAATATATATATTACGAAAAATTTGGACCGTATGGGAATTTTGAAAACGCAGTTTTATATTCGAGCATACGACGCCTGCGCTCCAGTGTAACGAAGAGATCGGTGTCAACGTATTTTTCTCTGGCAGAATAGCGGAATATATATTAATCTTTCGCAGTTGCAAATGGGCTTAAAACCGCGTCCGGTTTGCGTATTACGCGTCGCGTGATACAACCGGTCGTCCCGCGGGCATGGTAGAGTGCATACGCATGCACGCATCTGGAAACGCGAGTGCATGTGCCGTGTGTACATATGTATGCATTCGCGCGGTATTTAATCGCGCGAGGTCGGCGACGAGTTTCAAGTATCGGAAAGTAAATGACACATAATGGCCTGGTCGCGCCACTTGGGCACTCGCGTAAAAATTGAAGCGCGCCAGTCGCCTCTGAGCGAGAATCGAAATCGTTTATTGGGCGGATTTATTAACGCAACTTCAAGTGACGATAACGCGCTTCAACTTTCCCGAACAATTTCCCGATATATCTCGACTATCGAACGATGTGCAACGGGTCAATGAAACCCGTCGTAGACATCGGTCGTACTCCGATTGGACCCGCGCCAAAGTTGTCATTGGCTATCCTGTGATAAATTCGAATCGTACATAAGTTACAAATACAGGGTGTTCACTCAAATTTTGTGAAAAAATTCCCTCATTTTCCAGATTTTTTTGTTCAAAATTTCAGGTAAAGAGAATTCTTTTAGAGATTCTTTAAAAGCAACTTTTTTAAAATAAGCTTTTTCATTGTGTGTGTTTTCTAATGCTTTTCATTCATATGAAGGAAAAGTAAAGAACCACTCAAGTTTCAAGTACGAGATTTGAAGATTTACCGAGGAACAACCGAATAGCTTTTGGAAGATAAACATTTTTCATCTCTGTATAACATTTTTATTCTTTTTTATCACTGAAAAAATTAAAATTATAAAAAATATGTACTGCACATTTTATATTCTTAAAACATTGAATATATAAACAGATATATATATATATAAATATATATATTTATAATATACTTTAAATGCATATAATTCTCACAACTTGGCAAATCGGTGGATTGGAATATAAAAACAAAATTATCAAAGAGATAATAGTTTTTTTTTTAATTACAAAATTAAATTAAATTTCCTGAATTTCTTAAATTGCCTGAATTCCAATAAAATTTCATGAGAATTTCCTGATTTTTCCAAATATAAAAAAATCTTTGAGAAATCTAAATTATCCGTATTTTCTCAGAGAGTAGACACCCTGAAATATGGCACATTACATATATATAATTATCGTCGAATGAAAATCTTCACAGAAAGCACTCTGCGCGTGAAACTTTCTTTATCATAGTAGTCGGACACTTGGACGCGGACTAACTTCCGCGAGACGTATATTAACTCTCGCGCGTCTCACCTTCCGGTATATCGGTCACCGAGGATGAGATACGGGAACGCGTGTCAAACGCATACGTCTCGTAAATGTATTCTGCGAACGCGATTCCAATAACAATGGCAAGACTGTGACGGAGCGCCCTTCTTTCACCTCCTCTCTTCGCTCGTTCTTTCGCCGCATCCGACCCGTTTTAGCATGACAATCCGAACAAATTGGACGGCTCAATTTGAGCGAATTGCAACGGGGCGAGCTTCTACATCGGCGCGATCTCCACCAACCCTCGGATACGCGCTCTCGCTCCGCTACCTCGAATCAGATCAACTCATTCGTGTCGTCCGGAGGCCGAAAATCGGGACGGGTCGCAATGTCGCGTTAAACGAACAAACGAATGCACGCACGCACGCACGCACGCACGCATTCCGTTACGCGCCGATGCGCGCATAATCGGTGCCGCGATTGACTTTCTATGTACGCCGCTAATTACCGGCCGTTGATCGCGAGAACTCGAAACAGTTAAGCTTGCTTCTCTCCCTCGAACAATCCCATTTTCCATTAGACCGATTAGAATCTAGTGCACGATTTAAAGCAGCGTTTGAATATCCCAAGTGGAGTTACGATTGTTACGTCACTTTGCAAATCTTTGAATGCCATTAACAAGTAGTACCTTATTGATGTAGGCGAACAGAACTTCTCGTAAGCAGTGCTGTCGTCAAATTTCGTTGCACATATCATTAGTATTATTGGTCATTAGAAATTATTTGCGTAATAAAAATATATATGTATCAACTTTAATTATGAGATAGTTAAGAATTAAAAATATTAATTATTGGAATTTTATAATGAACATGTTACGGCACTCCGCTAATGGATGCAGGATTGAGGACTTACATTTACTGAAAATCTACTTTGTCGCTCTCTTTAAAAAAAAAAAGAAGTCGTTATGTGATATCGAATTTGATATCGAATGTACTTGCGCAATAAACGAATTCGGTTTGTTAATTAATTGATCGAATTAATAATACACGAATGATTACGATGCATATTTTATCATTGATTAATCGAATTCGTTATTTGGCGAAAACGGCCGAGTTAATTATTTATTCAGGATTGATCGACAATTTTTCCAGACTCGTGCGCGCATGCACAAGTCGCCATGGGAGAACGCGTTTCATTTCACATAAAAGTTTTGTTAAAAATGATGTCTCTCCTCTCGGAAACGGGCGACTGTCGAGAGCGTGAACGAAGCTGTAAATAAAAATATACAGGTCTCAAGCCGCGTTTACGATACCGCAATATAGCTGACATAATTGCTGGCAACGTTTCGGAGATAAATTTCGTTGCCAAGAATATCCCATGTTGTCATATCGAATTCACGCCATTAATAACAAGACGTCGAGTTTTCGATGTCGCTTCCTTCCCCGGAGAACATTCAATACTCATAAATACTTTATTAAGAGCAAAATTAATGAAATTAAAAAACGTGGGCCGCTATATACAAGTTTTGACACTGTTTCCAGAGCCCGAGTCAACGACTTTGATACGATCGCTTAAAATAATGGGAAAAGTGCGCTAAAATATAAAAGTTTTCGACAGTATTCTATTGTACGCAAAGTTGAGTCTCCGGCATCTTTCGACAGCATTTCTTTGATGTTTATCGAATAGCGACATGGTGGCAAATATTTGTCGGCGATAATGTTACCAATATACACATTGTCGCCAATATTGGGTGGTACTTTGCCCATATTTGCGGACAACGCATGTCGACGATGCATGTCGACGTGAACATGATCGTGATACTTTACCGTGATATGTGGAGCTTGCATATGTCAGAGCCCTTCCATCGTTCACGAGATGAAAGTAAAGATGGTCACGACCAGAGAGGCAACCACGTCCAAGGATTCGAGGCAGACTGGCCAGGTAGCGAAGGGCATCTGAACAGCGAAGGTTTTGCGAGGGCGTGCCTTACAGCTTGTGTTTCTAACGAAATTTCTACGGCGATGCGAAATGAATCTTCAGCTGCTATCTTGGCCTCGTCTCGGAGGCGAAATTACACGCTCGCCTTTGTTCGCTACAGACAAATAAGAACTCGTTTGTAAGCTTGAAAGATTGAAGTTTGTGCCGGTCTCCAACAATGATCAACTCGAGGAGCGACGACGACACGCGCGCGTTGTCGTCGTATACGATCCTAATAAACGTGGTGTTACGCAATAAACGCGTCCTCTGCATTCCTTCGAGCATTCCAGTAGGACGTGATGTAACGTGGCAAAATGAGATTGTCACATGTCGGTCTAGCTCGTATTTTAAATGCGGCTCGATACACCTCGATCTGATCTATGTTAGGTATTTCGTGCACGCGCGCGAAAAAGTGTATTGTTTTTACAATAACAAATTTGTATCCTCCCCGTCGTGTAAAATGAAAAAGCGTTATTTTTATCGGCTATCGTCATCATCATTATTCATCCATTAAGATTGTCTCGATATGCCGAAATTTATCGGATCCAAGTTTAATTTACATGGCCGCGGCCGCTGCAACTGGGCCATCGTGATCGACATCCTATGATGCGCCGCGCAGCCAATGCAAAATACAGTTTTAATCTCCGCGACGCGGTTTATCATTTACCAACGGGGCGAGACCCCCAGTGCATCAAACGCTAATTTATGCTATAGCGCACCTCCAAATTCCACAGCTACAATCGACAACGAAATAAGCTGCGATACGAACATTACACACACATACATATATATTATAGTGTGTACGTGCGTATACAAAGAATCCATTTTGTGTAGCCCCTAAACCAGCCATCTCGGCGTTGGCGCTATCTTTTCTGCGAATTGCGAATCTATGCAAATCACACCGGTTGAGTATTCCATAAAGAAACGCTTTTATTTAAAAGGGAGGGGAAAAAGCGAAAGATTAATGTGTAGAATCGGCAAACGGGGCGACTGTTTATAAAACTCTTTCAAATTCTCGCGATATCTATCATATCGCAACTGCAACTGGACACGCAAAAATGCTAATGACACCGCGATACTACTATCGAAGTATCACCATTTTGCCGCGTCGATACATATTTTACAGTTACAGCGTATTCTCTGCTCGATATTTTACAGATATCGAAATAAGCTTCACGCGAGAAAAACATTATCTTTTTTTTTTCGGAGGCAAAATACATTAGGGATAAGAGTTTTGCGAATAAAAAAATCAGCACGGAGTAAAATACTATAATTTCGCAAGTACATTTGTGAATGGCGGATTCGCAAAAGACGATACAAGTGCGAGCCTCATCCAACCGGTCGCGTTCTATCAGAGGGAGGCGCGATCCATTAAAAAGAAAAAAAAACCCCTACGCGCGCCCTTCAATCCGGGGTGCAGCCGCGCTCGCAGCAGGTTTGCTTCGTTTCCGTGACGGTACACAGGCGGTCGGCCCGAAATGCTTGGTGGTCCCTCGAGTGGAGAGCCCGCGGGAGAAAGAACCACCTGCCGTAGAGATCGGTGGGGGCAAACTGCCGTCGTGCACCTCTTACCCTCGTCCTCGCCGCTCCTCTACCCTCGCACGACTAGGGCCCAACGTTCGCCGACACCCTTCTGTCCCTTCCGTCCCGCCGCATGGTCATCCCCACCTTTTGTGCATCGCCGCCACCGCCGACAGGGTTGGCTCGTGCCGTATTAACACCCCGAGCATAAGACAGATATTTCTCCGAATGAATTTCACATATGAAGAGAGAAGAGACAAAGAA
This sequence comes from Formica exsecta, assembly GCF_003651465.1. NCBI lineage: Eukaryota > Metazoa > Arthropoda > Insecta > Hymenoptera > Formicidae > Formica > Formica exsecta. The sequence continues at coordinate 59,903 of NW_021848804.1, read as the reverse complement.
AAAAAAAAGGAGATGGAGTTTATTTAAATTCTATCGAGTTCTATAACATACGATAATTATAATAGTCCTAATTAGAAGGAAAAACTGAAGAAAATGAGAGAGATATTTATATTGATAAAGAAGGCGACAAGTTATATATGAGAAGCACGTAAAATGCAAAAATAAGTGAAAAATGTAAATTTATCTCTTATATTATTCATTATATTATATTGTATACACTGTAGCAAAATTGGCCGGAAAGTTCTCTTAAGTAATTAAAATAATTAAACTCGTTTAGTCCCCATGTGCAGTCATATGGGTACCGATTAACAGACTCAAATTAGAGAATTACGTAAATTTTGGCAAGATTACCTTCCGCCAAAATTAGCTTGTCTAAATGTAGACGTCATCACTGCTAAGTATCACTGCACTATATTAAGTTCTTCATGCAATTTTCCGCGATGGTTACTTGAAAGGATATTTATTGAAAAGATACGTTTAGCAAAAATTTGATTATTAAACACTGCGTTGGAACTATTGCAATCGAGCAATTTTTATCTATAGATATACATTCGATTGCTCGCATATATCATATGCATTGGTTGTAAATTCAGTAAAATTAAAGTGTAGTAGCACATTGTTCTCTCTCTCTCTCTCTCTCTCTCTCTCTCTCTCTCTCTTGAAAAAGTTTGTGGATAATGGATACTTTGCTTTTATTTCAGCGTAATGTTGAATTTTTATTATGCAGGTCAATTAGGAAAAAAAAAATATATATATAAATAATTTCGGCGGATTTTATATAACCGAGCATTTCTCCGATAAAATCGAGAAATATTTAAAATTTGCTCTTTTTTTTCTCTCTCTCTCTCTCTCTCTCTCTCTCTCTCTCTCTCTCTCTCTCTCTCTCTATTGTGATTGATGTTATAATTTTATACTGCACAGATCGCGCGTACTACATTTCTTTAAGAGGAAAAAATTGCTAAAATCTAGGAATATATAATAAAAAAGGGATTATAATTTTTTTTCACTTTGACATGTCTAATTGTATAAATATACTTTTCCCTCCCATTTTTTTAATATCCGGTCGTATAATCTTAGAATCGCTCGGCACTGTTGTATCTCTTAAAAAACATGTTTTATCTCGTAAAAACATAAGCAGTGATGTACTTAAGGACCTTATAAAAATTTACCGCCTTCATTAAATTCGTTGTTTCAAAAGAGCAAAACGTAATACACTCTCTTCACATAACCAGAATGCACTATTACCAGCGAGTTGAAGTAGTTCCTAGTGTCGTCCAAGTACTTTACTCACGGTATATATCTCAAGAGGGACACCATATATGCAGAGAGACCATATTTCGAGACTTAGTCTTATTTAAAGCTATTTTATGTCATAATGAAAATACGACATATGCTGAATAATACTAAATAACAATAGAAACTTCTTCGCGCGATACGCTCTAGGGAATATTTTCGCAGTGTAGTGTATTATTTAACGCTATCGAGGGGGCAAAATTGTTATCGCGATGCGACTATATTAATTTATGAAAATCGTTATATTTTACCGTTTAAATTATGTACTCTCGTTCTTCTTTCTCTTCGCTCTTCGTTCGTATTCATCAAAGAGGCATCGCGATTTGAGAAACCCTGCGAGATAAGCGAGTTCTCTCACGGACGAGCCTCGAGTTAGCGCCTCTTGCACCTGCAGATGTGCATCCGGCTCTGGCCGGTTACCACCACCGTCTTCGTCGTCGTCGTTGCTACCACCACCACCACCACCACCACCACCACTACCACCACCACCACCGCCACCACCGCTGCTACGGTCGGTTGTAGTACGAACGCGGCATACTATGCGTGGCGGTTCAAATAGGCCGTGGGGGGAGAGGGGGGGGGGGAGCGACAGAGTGGGGGCAGCAAAGGCGCGATGAGATCGCAGGCTCAGTTGCCGTGCGACTGTCGAGATACGCATTGGTGGTGTCGACGGACGTGCGACGGTTTTGCTTTTCGCGCCAGACTCTTGGTTTTTACGAGGCTCTTTCATCCGTTTATCCTCCCGGGTGGGAGAGAAAGGGAGCTCGACCGGTCTCACCGTCGCATTGTCTCGTTGTGGAACAGTGATAAAAAAAAAAAAAAAAAAATAATAATAATAACATAGTTTCCGAGTCATATCTCCGTCGAGACGAAGAGGAGGAAAATCTCGATTTAAATCACCAACCGCAGGAAACAATTAATACCGTCAGGTGCACGCGGTTCACGTACGTACGTACCACACACACACACACACACACACACATACGTATTCACCGCCCCGTGCGGGAATGGAGTCTTCTCTCATCTCGTTTGAAACGATGATCGCGCGCGTCGTCGCTTTCGCCTGATGCATTCGTCGGGACGCGGTGTCGTTGCTAACGTAAGAGCGCCGGCGAGTATCCGCCCGAGGACGACTGACAGATCTGGAAGATAGCGACCGACGACGACGACGACGACGATCGAGAGAAGTGGTGGTGAACGCCGTCGATCGGATTTTTGCAAACGAGTGCGATGAAGAAGAATGGTGGAGCGAGAGTCTCCCTCGTCGCCGCCGCCGCAGCCGCTTTAGTGCGACAACCCGTGCAGTGAATTGCATTCGGATGTGCGCGCGTGTTGTGTCACGACCCTGTGAGAATATAAATAAATACATACCGTGAGAGAGATAACCGAGTGATATATATTACACTGACGATGCTTATATCATTTGATTGCCGCCTTCGGTGAGAGTTTCGGAATACAGGGAGGGATTCGCGACGAGGGATCAGCGGACGATTGTGAAACACGTGTGAAATTACTATCCCCGTGTGAAGTTTCTCTCTCTTTCTCTCTCTCTCTCTCTCTCTCTCTCTCTCTCTCTCTCTTCGTCTCTGTATAAACTCCGTCTCCTGTAATCATGGATAGAAAGCCGAGGATCAACCGCCGGACGCAGATCGCGATAATGAACCTATTGCTCCTCTGCACCGGTGAGTATACACTCTGGTCCTTGTTAACGTATTTTCCTAACGAACGTTGGACGCTATGATTAAAAACTAATTCCGTCGAAACGAAGGATGGTAGTTAATTAATGAACGATTCACGAGCTAGGAGTGAGATTGGGTCGGCCGCCTCTCTCCGCGTATAAATATCGAATAAATTGATAATTCTGCGGCGCGACGCAACACGTTCGCGGGACGAGAGGGGAGGTGTCGAGGAATGAAACCGGATTCGCGTATGTATTCGCGTGGGCTGTAAATTGCAACATCGAGAATGTTGAAACATTCCCGATGCTTCGTTGCTGTATCTTTTCTGTCAGATGTTCCTTCGAATATTCTCGCCACCGAGTATATTATTTTTCTCTAAACAAACTCGCAAGACTTTTTAGCTTCTATTATGTCAAAGAGATCGAATAATATGTCAAGGTGATGGGTTGACACAAACCGACACTATTCTTTCTCGCTCAAGCTGCGACAGATATCGAGAATATTTTTGTCGCTCGATTAGCATCAAATTTAATCGTACAATCAGTGGAAACAAAATGATAGTAGATTGTACAAAAAAGAGAATACATTAGATGTGTAAAAATCGTAGGCAAAGTAATACACGCACAAAGTCAGTATATATATAAATAGACCAGCTGTGAATCGATTAGAAAATGTATGTAAGACAGACGATAGAAATGTCAAGACTAAAGTTTGATTTTCATGAAGTTTCCGCTGTTCCTTATCTTTCCATATGGCGTCGCGATATAGACGCTTAGATCGACATAAGATTGAGGAGGTTCTGGAGATGTGGTGCTCTAGGCGATATTTTAAGATATCCGCGCAAGCGATTCCATTCTGAAGATCAAACTAGGGATGAAAGAAAGACTTCTATTTGTTACGGATTCTTAGATATTTCGCTCATATCATCGGGTGAAAAAGTACATAACACAAAGAAGAGTCATGGATGCGTGATCGCGCGTCGAACCGATCTTACAAAGAGCAGCTTCATGGAAGACTGCTTCGGAAATACTACCAAGTAGCGTCATTACAATCATGATCATCCTGTCAAGAATGAGAGATTTGATGTGAGAATAATAATAATAATGGAGAATAATAATAATAATTTTGCTTTAACAACGTAAAAAATTAAAATTTTGATTAACAGAATAACTGTGTCATTAAAGATTAAAGTACAAAGAAAATGTTATAAAATTGTTTTGGAAAAGAAAAGATATATTACATGGTATTTTATCTGTTTCTTCACCGTTCTTATTACTCTTTTTTTTTCTGAATTTATATTACTTCCTCATGAATGTAAGAATGAAAATTTCGACATGATTAAATGTCCTCGTGTACTGATAAATCTTTCAAATATTACTTTTTATCGACATCTTCATCGATATTACATCTTGATGTGAAATGGCATGTTAATGTTGCATCGATGTTCTTAACTTTGAGACGAGCGTCTTCCTCTCTTGGGATCTTTAAGCTGCTTTCTCAGTCAGTTCCTCTCTTTATTCATATTCAAATATACATGAAAGCCGCAAAATGTAAGCTATCGCAACATAAAATGTATATATATATATACACATAATAAATTATATTTTTTTTTTATATAATCTTTAAATAAAATTTTTTAAAGTAAAAAATCAAACAACGTATCAAAAGGGAAACAACGTAACTTTCAAGCTCGTAAAGTCCCATTTAAAAATTATGGATAATAACCGTCATATGGAGGGACGGGCCAAGTTTGTTCGCAAGTACGATGTTTGCGGATGCCAGAAATGCAGATGCACCGTCGATGCATCAGTGCAAGATGATGATAGTGCCATCGATAGCGTCACGGATCGGTCCTTTGTGGCATGTCGAACCATGCGGCAATCTAAACAGCCGCCGGTGAATGGTGGTTCGCGAGATGAGGGGAAGGGGAACGAGGAGGACGAGGGAGGAAGGGA
>NW_021848804.1:47547-54960 GCF_003651465.1 Formica exsecta | reverse complement strand
GAAAGAGAGAGGCGCGGTGGGAAGATTTGCATACGCGCAAGGTGACACGTCGGCTGCATCGCGTACCCCCATCAGCGATTTTTCTTCAAAGGTTTGCAAAGATCGAAATAAAATTAATCCCTTTTGCCGCGGAGGTTCGATTCACACAGAACTTTAATGAGGAATGGGAGGACATTAATTAGGTGAGAGGAGGGCGCTTTGTATCGATGCAGTTCTGAGCCGATTATATTTCGCGCGTAGATCGAGGGATGATGGTGGCTTTCTCCCTCTCTCTTTCTCTCTTTCTTTATTTCTCTCTTTTTTGAATCGACTCGTCGTGGCTCGCAGCCCGGAAAATCGCATCGACGCCGCCGATCGCGTTAACGACGCCGCGTTTTCTAATCGTCGTTACCCACGAACGACCGCTTCCCACGAAAGATCCGCGATTCGTGCCAAATGTTATCGCTCCGCGGAATTATCGGAAAGTAATTAACCGCTAATCGGCCGTGGTAGCCGGAGATTGGAAATCGCGATGTTCCTTCTTAACAACGACGATACATTTGAATTGCGAGGCGGAAAGCGTTGCGTCTTGACGTGCGTTTACCGGGCGCATCTCGCGAGATTTAATTGCAACGGTCACGCACACGTTGATTTACGTAGCAATTTGTATTCTCAAAAAATAACATCTGAGATGCTGTAAAAATAGCGCCGAGTAATAATTTATCCAATAAATGTTTCGCAGAGTGTTATGTCATTTAATTAAAAGACAAAAAAAAAGGAAAAAGGAGGATGCAATTCAAAAGCGACATCCAGTTATAGGACAGTCAGTTACAAGAAGATCGGTGGCTATTTACGGTCGACAATCGTTTATTTAAAGTAAAGTGTCACGAGTGCTAATCGATCGACGTCTTTGCGGCAGCAGCCCTAATAAATTTCCGGCTCTTATTGCCGCTGTTTTTCCTCGAGAGCCGAGAGCTTCTAAGCTGTCTGTTCACTCGATAAATTTCGACGACGCTTTCTGCAGAGCGCGCGTTAAAGAAATGCAAGCTGCAACGCAGGTGCGAAAGCGCCGTTACCTTCTCCGTCGTTGCATTACGAAAAGAAGATTACGAGCGCGACACGGTGTTAATGGCACACAGGAGGGTGCCGACGTACCTCTTCTCTCTTGGCACGAAACATAAGCGATTAATGGCTTTCGTAAACGACCCCCTTATTTCTTGTCGTCGCGGAGGTAACCCTGAGATATTTATGCACCTCGCATCAAAAATTATATTTGTTTGCCACGCGTGGGGCGATTATACCAAGTATCGTCTCTTTATTGCTTTATCTATCTTCATTCCCGATCTCTCGGCGCGAATGTAAAAAAATAGCCGCGGGTATTTTAAGATTTCACTTTAATAGAATTTTAATTCAAAGATAATCAAGAAAAACTTTTAACGGAAAAAGAGATTACTTCTAATCAAACTGTTGCAATATCGCCCGATATAATTGTTTAGATTAAAATGAAAGATCCTCTACAATTCTGTTTATAATACGGAGATGAATAATCTTAGTCAATCAGGATTAAGAATTGATAACGGACGGTCGCGAGAGGGAGTAATGTTGCGGCGCAGAACCAGAGACTATCATTATTCACGGGATTCGGGTAAGATTATTCGCGTTGCAAATTTTCTCTGTATTCCGTGTCCGTTTCCACATTTATTGCACTTCTCCATTCCGTGCGTATCTGCGCTTCCTTACCGATTCCGCCGCGGGTCAAATATTTCCGTTGCAGCACGTTTGCACCGATATAGCCCGGTCCGGGAGCCATTCTATTCCTTGAAAAGCGGAGAAACGGTCGAGGAATTAATTCTTTATATTACCGGACGAAGAGAGAAAGAGGGAGAGGGAGAAGGCAGGAAACGAAATGGATGTCGGGGCGAGAGCGCATTTGTCGGAGGTAAACGCGCACGTATATATGTATACGTCCCCGGCTGTGCTGTGAGATGGGAAATAAAAAAAATTGCGGAGCCATTTTTTCAAATCATTTCGCATATCGCTCGCATACTTCGATAGCCGGGACCAGTCTGACAAGCAGAGAGAAACGGTCCCATACATGTTAGTTTTCCCAACTTTCACCGTATGTTTCGTACGAGATCGCATCGCAAAGGTCGAATACCGCGATCATATCGAACGGACATATTTCAATATAACTGTATGAGAAAAAAGCGGCGGGCTTTTTGTCAAACAGTTGGCGTATGCGCCGAGTACTCCAGTAACTCTTCGCGTTCTGCGTAATACGCACATGTTTAAAAAGATTGGATATTAAATGTCTTTGTCGCGTGCAATTTCATATTTTTCCGCATTGTGTATTAAACGAGAAAACGAATATTTGTTAAAATGTAATTTTTACATTTTGCAAAGTTTTTAATATAATTTTAATATAATTTTAAAAGTATTTCTCGGATTATATAAATTTTTTGTTCACAGAATTCTCCTCTCATTTTCTATCTCTCTTTTTCTCTTATTTTAAATATCAACGTAAAATATTTCTAAGAAATCGTTAAGTCCAACGAGTCATCGAAGTGACTCATGGAATCTGTGATTGATAGAAAGCAGACGACTTCCTATGACATTCTATACGTCTTGCTTTGTACTACCATCTGGCCCGATAGCTCGTCGATCTCGAGAGCCGATGAGTATAATACTACCTATTCGTATATGATCGTGTTCGAAATTGAGAGAGAGAGAGAGAGAGAGAGAGAGAGAGAGAAGGAGAGAGGGCAATGTTTGGTCGCCGGGCGTACTTCTTTCGCTGAAGCGGATTCACGTTTTTCGCATGTGCGTTATGACTGCAATTCTCTCCGTCATATTGCTCAAGCGTACATATACGAGAGCCAATATTTGCGCGGTCGCACGCGGTGAATGCCTACGGCGATGATATTCGATGCGATGAAATAAGGTTCGACTGCTGGCCGCGCGCGCGCGCGCGCGGCGACGTATTGTTATTGCTACGCCGCAGACATTAACGCGTTTCGCTTTGTTATGTCCTGCCCACGGGCGCTGTTGGGCGTGTATATATATATGTACGGGTCGCAAAAGCAGGGACACACATATGTCAATGAAACAGAGAGAGATTAGGTTGGCGAGATTATAATGTCGAAATATCACTAATTTTCAAACTACGAGTTAGAAGACTGAAAATTGAAGGATTCTTCTTTCTTGGAAAAAATTGTCATAAATAGATAAAAGGGCTTATATAAATATGAAAAAAAAAATAATTTTCTAAACTCTGATAAATAGGTATGTGTTAGATTAATGAGTTTCGACTGGATTTTGTTTCAACAGAAATGTAATTTAACACTGATTATATATCATTAATATGGAAATATTAATAGTTAATTGATTCGATGAAATAATTATACGATACTTTTGTGGATCACGAGACCAGTTCACGATCAACGTTGGATATTGGGAAATTTATTGTAAAAAATTTTTACTAAACAAAAGATTTAAAAATTTCAATTAATCTAAAATCCATGGAGCACGCTGTAAAACAAGTAAAAATCGCATAATGTACATATTTTGAAGTTTTTCTTTCGGGATTGCATAATTTTTCGTTAAAAATAGCTTTTTCCTGTAATGCATATAACACATATGTGTAATATAATATAGTTTTAATTTCTCTCCGTTCTCTCTCTCTCTCTCTCTCTCTCTCTCTCTCACACTATATATATATATATATATATATATATATTATACCCAATCACTTCGTGCCATATCACATTACGATACCTTTGAATATTTCAGCAATATTAATACTTTAGATTCCTGTAATTGTTTTACATCCAATTTGCACGAAATACAATAATTCAAATAATATCTCAAAATTAATCGCATTTACTCGTATTTAGAATATAAAATATTAGACAGAGAGCAAAAACGCGTAGAAAATAATGCGTGTATTTTACAACAATGCGTTCAAACGATATTTAGATCAAGAGTAGTTGCCTTTAAGTGGCCGTTTAATGCCACCTAGGGGGGTGAAACCCTTCGCGTTTATTACCACGGGAAGGAAGTTAGATGGTGCACGAACGTGCGAGAGAACATGTTTGTTAATACCGCAGAGGCAACACCTCTGAGAAGAACCGTGCATTATGTGTGCCCGGTGTGAGCCCGAATCGGCACTAGTCACGTAAAGTTTCACGTGCACTCCTCCCGTTCCGGTCACGTCCGAACAAGCAGCAATGCAAACCCAGGTCTTATAAACCATGTTTTCTAAATAACTAAAATCCATTAGCGGCGGCATACACGCGCGTCTCAATGACGCGGGGGCGAATATACGTGCGGGATGCGGAAAACGCGCGCAACGAGAGAAGTATGATCGAAGCGAGGAGTGAGTTTACCTTATAAGACGACAGTCGTACGAGAGAAAATTCTCTATATATATTTTCCACGCGAAGAAACACCTAAAGGCGCGGTCACATTACGCCGAGATAACAAGGAGGTCGCACGACAGAGACTCTACAATAAAATCTGCAGGGAGAAAATTTCGATATTCCTTCTCCCTTATTTATCGTATCATTCCTCTGCGCGAGTATAATATAAAAGCACACAAGAGCGATAAAGAAAAGCGTTATCGAGCGCTCTCTGTAAAATTGCCCCCGCGATTATAGTTTACAACCCTCCGCGTTCCATTAACGTTTTAATGCAAAAATAATTAATGTAAATTTCACCTCGAGCTCTTTTTTTCGCGAATCTACGTGGCCGTCTGTAAAATTTCACGCGCACATGCTATACGATTGATAAAATAATTTTTTAGCGATACCTTTTCAAAATGTCAAGGCGACACCGAGACAACTATAGTACGATTTGAGAAACACTGGCACAAACGCGTATAAATGACGATTTCTGCCAGCGACATCGATAACATCGACGATGAATAATATGCCTTTACGTATTTACTATGCGCAAATGTGCTGACGTTTGTTCGTTTGTGCTCGTTTCGCGGCTCTTTGGCCTCGCATTAGAGGCCGATCGGCACGTTTCGCGATTAATACTACAGGATGTTGCGACACACACGCATCCTGCATCGCGTGGCACGTATGCATTGCATTCGTGTTAGCGATCGACAGGGGACTGTTGTTATACTTACTTTTTTTGTTCAATTAAAAGAATAAATTAATATCTCACACAATACACATGATACATATTATATTTCCCTAAAATAAATATATATACGGTCCGAATAAAATATACGCATACATTGTACGAGTTGTTGAAAGTACAGAATATATTGGTGTAAGCTCACTTTGCAAAGTGCAAGCAAAGTTCACAAAAGAAGTCTAACGTAAAATTTAATTAAAATCCATCGCGTCTTAGTTAGTCTTTTATACTCTTATGATGAGAAAAATTGAAACTATTACGCCAAACTTGAATTTCTCTACTAACTCATAATATTCATAGTAGAACAAGTGAAAAAAGTTTTCACTTGTATACTTGTATATTTTATATGTATACATGTATATATATATATATATATATATATATATATATATATCATAGCATGCAATATCTGGCAGCTCGCGAGATTAACCCTAATCGTTAACGATTCTCGTATCGGTCGCGGTCGGTCCAATATCGTGGCGAACTAATTTATAGATGACCACATAAACCGCCGAAATGTAAGGATTCAGGAACGGCGAGACGAGAGAGTAGTATTAATCCGGATTCGCTGCGGCGATGTACGCACACACATACGAAGCCAACCTCGACATTAATTCGTCGCGTGCCGCATGCGAGGCGACGTCTCGCATAAAAAAAAAAAAAAATAAATAAAATAAAGTACATACATATATACATACGTACGTATCGCGTGCATTCATTACCGGGCATATTAATGCAAAAAAATTGCCGTGCCCGGTCCGGGCAATCGCTTATCGTCCCGTGCGTACGTAAACGAGCTTAAACCCAGCCGTAATCGCTGATCGAGATCGCACGAGACCGCTCGACTTTCCTCGCCTCGCGATTACGCTCGTTGCTGCCAGACTCGCCACGATTTATCGCCTGTGTATCAGTACCGACAAAACCATCGCGCGTTAATGAGGTTTACAGAACTCGGTGTGTTACGTAAGAGCGTGTTCCAGAGAAGCTCCAACATTAATTTCGATAACGGAATCTCTTGGAATTTTTCCTTTTTATATATATCCCGGATTAAAACACGAAGAAGCATCTGCAGTTATCAAGTTATGAGTTAAACTAAATATAGAGATTTTTTCGCAAAATGCGATTAAATTATAAAACGTTCGTCGAAATTTCACGGAATAATCTCTTCGGCGTTATGTATTTGCGACATCCATTGTTATACACAGAGAGACGCGAATGCAATTTCGTAAATATCTTGAGGATCGATATCGACAATATTCTCTGGGAGGCGACAAATTATTTGTCCGTGTATTATAGAAATCACTGGAAAACTATAATAATCGCCGTTATCAATTTGTATTATCGCACATTACTGTTGGGAATTATTATCTAATAACCACGCATTACGGAATTAGTGTGCATATTTTTGGTTAGCGGTTTGCACATCCCTCGCCTTTTCCCGCCCAAATATCCGATAATGATTTAATGCAATTAATGCGACGAGCAAACTCGGCGCAACGCGATTACGATTTTGCGCGACAGATTCACGAGCGATAATTTCCTAGACTCGGTTCGTGAGTAGCGTGTAGGCGAAGGTCGCGCACACCAAACGTGCATATAATTTTTCATTTTGATCGATAACGCCGATAACACTAATTTGTTTTGCCCCGAGTTTATAAACTCGCGCACGTGTGTTTTTTATCGCATACTTATCACTCGCTTATTCAAATACACTCCGACCCATCTGATATTTAAAATATTGGAAAGGGTATTGGAAAGTCCCCGAATTATCGTCATCCTCGTCCATCATTTCTTATGTTTGCGCTTCTCGTGATATCGCGTCGTCGAACCTGCAGGCCGCCTGCAGGCGAGAATAATCTTCCTAGCGGAAAATTCATCGGTGCCCCGCTTCCATCGGTGCGGGAAATGACTATGAGAATTTCGAGTAACTTTGCTACAGGTATACGCGAAGCAGGCGCCCGAAATTTCGATGCGAATATGGTTTTCATCGAGAGAGAACTCCTGTGTGCGTATGGCAAATAAGATGAAACGTACAAAGTAATCATTCCGACAGAGAGAGATTTCTAGATGTATATGTTACATAATTATTTTATAGAAACTATTCTCTGAATTTATCGCGGTAGAGAGATTGTGTATTTTTACTTGTTTCTGTGTATCCAGTAACTTTGATACAAAAACAAATTAATTATATTATATTTAATTCTGTTTCTCTTTTCTCATAAAAATATAAAAACAAATTGAAAGAATGAAAGAAACATTTCAGCTGGCTTTAGAAGAGCGTTTCTTTCG
>NW_021848804.1:37822-47253 GCF_003651465.1 Formica exsecta | reverse complement strand
ATTTCAGCTGGCTTTAGAAGAGCGGCTCTTTCGCACTGTTTCTTGTAAGCCCAAGTGTAAAGTGATGAAACATCTTTTCTCACTTTAGAAGAGACGTGTATGTAGATTACGTCGATTGCACGACGACCGAGAGAGAGAGAGAGAGAGAGAGAGAGAGAGAGAGAGAGAGAGACGTGACAGTCGCGCCGACATCTGGCAAGATCTCCTCGCGTCTTTGTCTCGTCGGCGCGAGTAACGGGAGAATCGGCTGAGAGCGAGGAGAGTGGATACGGTACCTCACGGCACTCGTCTCTCGTGTATGTGCCCACATCGTCGTCTTCCCTCCCGATCTTTTGTCCGCCGAACCATAAATCTGTCCGTAAAACAGCACCTCTCGGCCGTACATCACGCGAGGCGGACGGACCGCGCTTCCTTATTAACGTTGACGCGATGAACTCGAAGAGTATGCCTGCGGCGTCTTCATATTTCGTTCGAGAGTGCATTTCTTTTTCCTTTCTCGAGCATTGCGCTTAATTGGGTTACCCGCGCGGGTTCGCCGCCGAAGCAAGCACTCTTGACGCAATGCGACCGACGCGACGGCGCGCCGGCAACGTTTCCCGAATGCGCGGCTTCCGTGCATCCCCCGGAGTTGAAAGACAGCGCCCCGCGGTTTGCCCCCTTCGTCTATCGTTCTCGCGTGATTTACTGCGAGCCAACTGCCGCGGGGCTGCAAGTCTGCATTCGAGGCTGAGAGATGCCGTTTCGCGGGCTCCCAGATGGCGGCGCCATTGAAGGGATAAATTTATAAAGGGCCTGGAGTATATATGTGTGTATGCGCGCGAGCGCGCGTACAAAATTGGATTGTTAATTCATTGCTTTGTCGGATAAAATTAACACATTTGAAATGGATATTCGAATTTACATTTTATATATTACACTCTATCGAGATATAAGATAAAGAAATATACGACGTTTGTGTAATTATCGGATTTGAAAAATAATTACAATTAATTACGCTCTGGTGATGTTATAAAAGCGCACGTAAACTTTTCAGCGTAACTTTGTTCTGATTTCGTTGAACAACAGTTTAATTCCCATCGGATTTTTCTTTTTTTTTTTTTTTTTTTTTTTTTTTTTTTTTTTTTTTTTTTTTTTTTTTTTTTTTTTTTTTTTTTTTTTTTTTTTTTTTTTTTTTTTTTTTTTTTTTTTTTTTTTTTTTTTTTTTTTTTTTTTTTTTTTTTTTTTTTTTTTTTTTTTTTTTTTTTTTTTTTTTTTTTTTTTTTTTTTTTTTTTTTTTTTTTTTTTTTTTTTTTTTTTTTTTTTTTTTTTTTTTTTTTTTTTTTTTTTTTTTTTTTTTTTTTTTTTTTTTTTTTTTTTTTTTTTTTTTTTTTTTTTTTTTTTTTTTTTTTTTGAAAAACAGTTTTTTTCCCCTCGGTTTTTTTTTTTTTTTTTTTTTTTTTTTTTTTTTTTTTTGCGTCTTTTTCTCGTGTGATTTTTCGATCGCCTGGTACGGCAACTCTCCAGACGTAGGAAACGTTTCAACAGTCGCCCACGGTTTTAACCGCGCGACAGTAAATCACAGTAGGATTGTGCTCGAAACACGATACCACGTGGCATTCCTTCGACAACGTGTTGAATTACACGTTCCTACGCGGCGCAGGCAAATTTTGGAAGCGAAACGGTTTCCGTTAACAAGTAAAACGTGTTCTCTGCATGGATCGAACAAACAGTTGAATGGTTAAATATACTAGATTGTTAATTAATTTTTGCAAAAGATTTAGAACGATCGATAGTATTGAAATATGAAAATGTAATTCAATTTTTTAATTGAGAGGCTCCAATAAAATTATATAATTTGTATTATATTAATACAAAGAAAAATTAATTTTTGCAGAAGCTTTAGAGAGAACAATCGATAGTATTAAAACGTAATTCGGAAAATGTAATTTTTAAATTAAAGAGCTCAAAAAAATTATATAATTTGTATTACTAATACCAAGAAAAATTTAAAGTAAAATACAAAGCAAGTAATTGCGTGAAACAAGTAATTTATAAACGTAATCTTGTTCTTATAAGGAACACACAAAAGTATACGCAGACCTCCGACTCGGTAAAATATAAAGTATAAGGCAAGCTCCTTTCGTATTGTGCTTTAAGCTAAATACGCGAAAGATATTAAACTCTCCTTCCTTTTTCGTAGCGGATAACGCTCGTAAGATCGTTGTAAGTCACGTAAACGTCCGTTATCTCAAGCTGTATCTGCGCGTTCTTGTAGATCGCTTCCTTTATCGCCTGCCAAGAGATAATGATTTCTACAACTTTTTCGCAGTACGTCCGAGTAACACGTCGCAGAAACTGCCCTCACGTCGAAATTGCTCTGTCCGGAGCTTACCACGATCGATGCTCACGGCCGCTTTTACTTACGCCAATTGGCTAATCCCGTGTCCCCTTAATATTGCACAAAGTGTCGCCCAGAATATTGAGCCGCGCTACCTTAAAATGGCACGATGTATCTTGGAAATTCATACTCCGCTGGCGCCGACACTAGTGAGACGTTCATGTTACACAGACTAGTATATGAGTCACTTGAACTTTGTGCGGTTTGACTTCGAACTAACGCGTACTGCATGTATCCTCTCGAGATTAATCCCGAGAAATTTAAAGTTCGACGGAAAATTATGCGATTCTACCTTGGTGAATTGTTCGAAAAGAAGGAATCTTTTTGTATTACTTATATCTAGAGAAATCAGGGAATTCTCATGGAATTTTATTAGGATTCAGGGAATTTTTTTTTTTAAATTTTTTTCTTAATAATTTTGCTCTTATATTGTAAACAATAGGCAATCCGCCAATAAGACAAGTTGTGAATTGCGTATTTAAAATATATTATAAATGTATATCTAGCTCTGTGTTTATAAATTTAATGTCTTAACAAAATATTGAATATGCAGTATATATTCTTTATTTTAATTTTTAGTGATAGAAAAATGAAAATGTGTTATGCAAATGTGTTAAAAATTTTTATCTTATGATTAATGAAAGTCATTTAGTTTTTTTCAGTAAATTTTCAAATCTAGCACTTGAAACTTAAGTAGCTCTTTATTTTTTCTTTGTATGAATGGAAAGCATTAGAATATGGACACAATGAAAAAACTTATTTTAGAAAGTTGCTTGTAAAGAATCTTTAAAAGAATCCTGAAAATTCTCTTTACCTAAAATTTTGAACAAAAAGATCTAAACCAGGAAATGTTTTTACAAGATTTGAGTAGACATCCTGAAATTATAATTCCGCTCTCCGAATATATCTTAACACTTTAAAAGAGAGAGATATAATCCTAACAGTGCACTCTTCCACAACTATATAAATTTAAAATCTGTCCCATAATTCTCTCTCTTCCGTCTCATCATCATTCTTTCCCGGAACGAAAGCAATTTTCTCTTACACGAGAATTGCCGGGGGTTTCCGAAAAAAAACCTATTACGTACACACGGCGCATTATATGTCGCCACATCTTGCATTATGCAGTATTAACAGTTTCGTAATTGGCACGCTGTGGAGTAAAAGTGTGTGTGTGTGTGCGTGTGCACGATCGAACACCTACGAGAGATCGGTACGATTGTTACCTGCATGACTAACCCGTATTTACGCAAGTCTGTATTGCGCGTAACCTCGTTATGCCACTCTCTGTATAGTGGGTGTCTCGGATCCAGAGTATTTACTTTTTTAACGATAGATTCCCGAGACAACATTTCAGAGTGATGACTTGAATAACGAGCGTTCAATTAAAATGATATCACGCACACATACACGTGTAGATAAAAATAGTACAACTATCATTTTTATCATTTGAATCGCTCGCGTGTCTGGTTTCAAGAACATATGATCTCGCCGACATGCATATGTATATGTGCGCATAAAGTTACCGATGAAGAACGACGCGTCGCGTACATCTCGTAGCAAAGCCGTCGCGCGAATTATTCGTTATGCCTTGTCTTAATTACTCTGGTTCCCGGGTGATATACGCGGCCGGCTTTGTTCATTTGTGCCGGCTCACGCAGCCGTAAATATCGATTATACGGGATATAGCTTTGCGTCTATCGGGCCATTAATTTGTCGAAAGTTTGTTATCCGCCGCCGTCGGGCGTCACGCGTGCAAATTGTTTGCGATATTCCTCGAATTCTGTGTCGCGCAGAATCTGCGTCGTGGTTACGCGAACTGACGCATCATGGCATATGCTCTCCTGCTAAACAACTGAACTAACAGCCTAATGACTCGTTATAATATCAGGATGTCTACTCCCTGGAAAAACATGGAAAACCTGGAATCCTCATTTTTTTTTACATTTTGAAAAAACAGGGAACTCTCATGGAATTTTATCGGGACTCGGGGAATTTAAAAAAAAAAAAATTCTCTCTTTGATAATTTTGCTCTCATATCGTAAACAGTCGGCAAGCCAAGTGAATTACGTGTTTCAAATATATTATAAATATATATCTATATTTGTTCATATATCCAATGTTTTAATAAAATATTGAATACGCAGTACATATTTTTTTTATTGCAATTTTTAATGGCAAAAAAAATGAAAATTTTATATGCATGTGAATAATACCTGAAAAAAGTTATTCAGTTTTTTTCAGTACATTTATAAATCTAGTACTTAAAACTTATTGTTAGGAGAAGCTGTATTTTTTCTTCGTAAGAATAAAACATTGGAAAATGTATGTAATAAAAAAAATTTTAGAAAGTTATAGTAAAAAATCTCGGAAATATTCTCTTGATCTGGAATTTTGAATAAAAATATCTGGAAGATTAGAGAATAATTAGGGAATCTTTTTACAAGATTTGAATAGAGATATCCTGAATATATCGCCTGCTGCAATCATTTAAATTCATAAATTCGAAATGTGTCTTGTATTATTCGACAACAACAAATGATAAAATAAAATATATCGATTACTGTTCTCTCTCTCTCTCTCTCTTTCTCTCTCTCTCTTTATTTGAGCGACATTACTCTATTAGCATTACTTACAGTAATATTAGAATCTTTCCGTCAAAGCGATATTACTTGATATATGTATTCGATGCACCGGCAATATCGAGATGATATCTTTGCATAGTCGTTGCGACATAAAGCGCAACTCTTGTTGTGCATTCACAATGCACGGGCGCGCGAAATGTTGATAATATTGGTACAGATAGCAGTACAGCGCGTATGGTAAGTGAGATATATGTGTATACTCGCAGGAATATGAACGTCTACATTCATAGGAGTATGCTGGCCATACTTTCGGCGAGAGCAAGACGAGCGTGCCATTTGTGCGAATCGAGGCGCAACATGCGACTGTTCCTCGTGGTTGAACATTTGTCACGGGAGAAAGTTTCAGCAAAGGAAACGCTCTCGTACAGAGACGGGGGAGATCTTAATTTAAATCCGTCATCGCGTAATTGACAAAAAAGCGGAAAGCCATAGAGTCAAACTACAAAGGGATGATAACGAGAAAGGCGATTCCGGAGAGACGGAAGGAAGGGAGGAGACGGAGGGGAGAGGGACTCATGACAATAAGATATATTATAGGGGTTGGCGCCGAGATTCTATCCCATCGCGTTTCTCTCGATACGCATAATCGCGACATAAGCAGAAACCTCGCCGAATACATCGGGTATTTCAGGTCTCAACTACAGACATCAATAGGCTCGGGGTTTTAAAACGATTAAAAATTAAAGAGATTTATAAGGAGATATGGAGAATTATTGAAATATTCGCGTTTTACGAAATTAAACGCTTTTGAAAGACGATAGACAACGGGATTGTCCAAGTAATTGAAAGCTCAGCTGATACTGAGAATACCCGGATAATATTTTGTTTCGACAGATTTTCAGCTCGAGCGAGATTTAATCATCAAGGTATTTAATATTGCTGCCATAAGTGATGGACGTTTATAGAATTTCTACTAACAATAAGAGAATAACGATTGGAAAATCGATAATCGTGACTGCGAGAAGTAACGCGTCATCCTTTGCGCGTTTTCGCTCCATTTACTAAATTGTTTATTTTTTCACGATAGAAGTTTTCTCTTTTTTTTTTTTTTTTTTTTTTTTTTTTAAACGACCGTATCTTGTCGCGAAAAGATCGCGCACGCAACGCGTTTCGCACGCAAAGAGCCGAGCGTACTTTCAAGGGAATCTGGTTAGAAATGGATTTAAGCAAAAGTAAGAGTCTCTCTTTGAAAGAAATGTAGAACGGAGCGGAATCTAGCGCGGAAAGTTGATTTTACCAAGCAACGTAATTCACTCGCTCGCGGAGCACATAACGATTTAAAGTCGCTCTGAAAGCGCTTCACGACGACAAATTGTAGCAACACTCACGATCGGCGAAGAATTCGAAGAAAAGTGAGGATATATACAACGATTATAATGGCATAATATTCCGGAAAAGCCTGGCAAATCATCGATATGGAGAGAGACGAAAAAGCAGTTTTGCCATCTGGATCGCCGCGCGAAAAAGTCACGCTTTTTCACAAACACGAGATCCATTAGATATTTATATCAGTTCGAAACCATTTTTGCGCCTAGATATTTTATAGATCGTACAATTTTTTCCAAGAACAACGTTAAACCCAATAAATGATTAAATTTCGCAAAACTCACTCTTGATCTTTCGCGTATCCCGTCCAACTTTCTTCATTTTTCTCTTTACTTTGTAAAACTTATGGAAAAATTTGCCGATACCGTTAAGTGGGTTTTTTAACTTTAGCTGCTAAATAATTACAAATACAGCGATCCATTTTAAAAATACATTCATGCCAACTAAAGCTACAATACTGTAATGCTCTGCGCCAATAACAATATTGGATGATAATGCTTCTACTACAGACAATTACAAATATCTCACTTTTAACATTATAATTCAATATACACTATATAAGGAGGGCAGAATCTTATTTTCAGATTTTTTCGCGAAACAAAAAGATTTGAAAGGATATCTTGGACCACATTTCGAAATCTCCCTCCGTCTAAAAGTCTTACAGCAAGCTGCTAAAACTTATTCACGTGTAAGAATGTAATATCGTAATGGCGCGTTCTCGCGGCGAAGCCACGAAGCAGTATTCGTGCTTTCAGCGATGAACGTCAGCCGGCGCGAGGAAGAAAAAAAAGAAGGAAGAGGTTCCACGCGTGAAAACGAGAGAGCCTGCTGGGAGATTGCCGAAGGAAAATAATAGGACAATGCGCGCATCCCGACGAACGGATATACGAGAGCAAATTCGTCGATTCGACAAAGTATCGACTGACGGGCGGATAGGTGGACGTATAGATGAACGAACGAACAATCAAACGCGGGTCGTGGACGAATAAATCGAAAAAGGGATCGGGTAGGGGAGGGAGGGGCGAGATAAACGTCGCTGCGCAAATTCGTGCGAGAAAAATAGGAGAGGCAAGATGTATCCCCGACATTTCCAAACAGAATGGCGGAAGAGGACGATCCTCAATAGCGTTGACAAGTCGGAGTCGACCGGCGGTTTTACCGTTACGTGACCCAATGACGGGAGATACGTGGCCGCTTCCACTGTTCGGCGGTGCCTCGTATAACCGATAGTACGGTATAACGCGAATGTGTGTAGACGGGATCGCGCGTTCCACTTCACACCACAGTAGGAGTCATGAGGTCAAAGATTTATTTCGCCGAATTCATTAAAGAGTTTCCCGATAATTTCTCTTCCAATGGTTTTTGTCGAGAATTTCGATATTGATTAAATATCCGATCCTTTAGTATCCTGTTCTATTACTCGAAGGAATTTGCGTTTCTTCACGTATACGCTTCTCTCTTAAACACTGATAATTCTAGAAAACGCATACTCCCTTTAACGCGTTCCCATTTCTTTCGTCGTATTATTAGCAGTGGAATATTCAGCGTACACCAGTATTCTTATTCATGATGAACCTGAAAATTCTGGCTCTGAATAGATGAGCTTGCGAGTGGCAGGGATAAGTCCGAGACAGACAGACATACAGATGAACTCAAGTGGTTCATAGGGTTTCCATTTGAATATACGAAACCGTGACAAGGCATACGCTCGCAACGTACGTCATGAGCTTCATTGTTGAATATCACGAGTCTCTGTGGGAGCAGTCAAACAGACAGTACTCGCTATTTCCGTAACTTCTCTGCACGGTCATTTTTTCACATCGTAATCGTGACTACGATTTAGATGGAGCATTTAGTTAACTTCGGTTAGTGTTAACCAACGCCAGTCGAGTCAACCATAAATATTCGCGACATTTGTGGTCACGACACTGCGGGGAACTATTAGTTTTCAACGTCACCGCGCTGTGATATTCGATTTTCGCGGTGATTTGTGTCGACATTCGATGTTACGTTACGATAGTGAAACGCCATGATGCTGTGTCATATGAAAATCGATTTTTATAATAGTGAGGACTTCATTTTTTGGATCATGTAAATTATATTCAAAACGTGAGCGTTATTAATATTATAATAGAATATATAATATTAAGCATATACTCCAAATATATCACGCGCATCTTCTCTCATCTATATTTTTCATCGGTTAATTTAAAGACCATTTTCCTTTAAAATGTAGACAGATCGGAAAATTATACTAGAAACCTGGACGTTATTAATATTATAATACAATATACATTAGTATGCATGTACTAGATATATCACGCATCTTCTCTCATCTATTTTTCATCGATTAATTTAGAGACTATTTTTCTCTAAAATGTGGACAGTCTGAAATGAAAAGATTTATAAATTTATCTAGCTTAAATTGGTCGTGTGCAAGAGACATCGGATCATTAAATATTCTCGTTGAAGCGATCTCTCCGATATTTGAAATAATTATAACTGGACTCATCAACGATAGTTATTGAGAAATATATATATATATATATTTCATTTTAAATCATACTGTTCTGACTCCGTCGATCATTATTAGATTTATTTTTATAATTAAAACTGAGCTCTATGCGCGTGCATTTCTCTCTCTTAATTTACACAAAGAATTACCAAAATTTCATACCATTTATATTTGCTAAACAAATGTACGATATGGTGGAGAAGAATGGATGGGAATGACGTGTTGTTTCCACGGTTGGTTGCAAAACGCACAAACAGGGTTGGAGAATGCAGGGCTTTTTTTGTTTCTTTTATAAAGATGAAACAAACAAACTTTTAAACCGTGAATACTTTACATATACGCGAAACAAACGTTACTTTAAAGCATAAGAGACACATAATAAACATGTATATTTTTAAATACGCATTTATAAATTTATAAATTTTTTTCCTATCGGTTATTGCTTTTATATTATAACTTTATATTATGACATTTTCGATCTTTTATTGCGAACTTTGCGTATAACATATATTGGTTATTCTGTGTAACAGATTCGTATGTAATAGATTTTTTATATGAAACAGAATTT
>NW_021848804.1:25573-37810 GCF_003651465.1 Formica exsecta | reverse complement strand
AAATAATGCAGAGCTCCTAAAAACGACATTTTCGAGATTTAAGTGCAACTCAGTCAATAATAAATATTATTTGAAGACATGTATTGGAAGGTTTTATCTAATTTTAGTAAGACAGACGAATTGTGAATTACATTATACGGTGAAACATATAAAGAAAATATAGTGGATTTTTTTAAAGAATGTATAAAGCTGTGATTTTTATCACACACACACATACACACGCTTCGATAAATAAATCGGATTAAAATATCATAAAATTTAAATCTTTTGCGCTATTATTATTAATATTGCAGTTACTTTTCAAAATACAAGATACGATTATATGTGTGTATATAAATAATATATACGTACAATTATTCGCAACATTTTTTATGCCACCACTTGTGATTGTTTTCATAGAAAAGAAACCTTTCGTTTGACCAAAAAAAAAAAAAAAAAAAAAAAAAAAAAAAAAAAAAAAAGAACAGAAACGATCTCGTTCATTGTTTGTTGTCGATGCAATGGTTACAATGGTGTTCCCCTTTACGGACATGTGCAGATATTAAAGCTGATCGTGTGCCATTGTACATAATGGAAAAATTAATACGAGTTATTTATTAGCACGTATAATTTTTTTTTTCTCAATTCTCTAGTCCGTTTCTCTTAAATGAACCTTTACGGCCGTCATCCTTCGCGCTTTAATTGGATAGCTCGCGACGAAAACACGAGCCAGGGGTAAACCAATTTCTCTCGCAGAATGCGAGGCCGTCCCGGATATTCTCTAACGGTACCGCCGTCGCCGCTGCCGTAAAGAGACAGGAATTCGCGCGGCAGCCGTAGCCGGGGCGACGAGCCGTTTTCGCGCGTTCATTATTTCGTAAATGCGAGAACATCCGACGCTTTTCGCGCCGTGTTATTCCCACCCACTTGCTTCAATCACGCTCGGAACGCACGGCGACAATCGGCATTGTCATCGCGCTGCGAAACGGTGCGCGCAGCTCGAGCGTTAATTGTGCAGAAAGGCGCGCGAATCCCGACGCCTGGAGTCGGCGAACCTAAAACTAGGTTGACACTCGACAGGTAATTTGTATCGCATTAACGCGCACCCGACGCAATACGCGCCGCGAATTTATTCTCCGTCTTAATGGAAAACGCGTGTATTATGCGCAAGGATATAAAGTACGCGCAGAGCGCGAAGTGAGACCGATCGATCCTTACCCATCGCTCTTGCGGTCGATTTGCTCATCGGGTCACCGGGTTATCGGGTTACCGTCACGCCGATCGATCGTTCGTTAACATCGTTACCGCGCGTCAAGCCATAATGTGGATAATTCGGAAAAAGATATTAAATGGCGATAGATTTTTCCTTTTTTTTTTTTTTTTTTTCTTTAATGGAGAAAACTCTCGTACTCGCTTTAAAGTATCCGTGAAAAGTTTTAGTTGACGATATTCAATTTTTAAACGTGTTTTTTTTTTCTTTCTTTTCAGCACCCATTCATGCACGCGTGGACGAAACGCAGATGGACACGCACGAGGGCTCGACGGTGCAGCTGCAGTGTCGATTTCCGCCGCCGCGAGAGAATGTTACGTGTTTCTGGCTGACTCACACGAACAACAATCTTGATAACGCGGCGATCGAGAACCGCTCGCTGTCGCCCAACTACAAGGTGTTTATGAATCTGGAGGAGGGCCGCTACGATCTGCAAATCAGAAACGTGTCCTATGAGCGCGACAATGGCAAGTACGAGTGCAGAGTGAAGGTCAGCAGCACCGGTACCGATCTTCACAGGAAGTACATTACCCTGACGGTGCTGAGGGCACCGGGTCCGCCGACGATATCGCCCGCCTCCGCACCGGCCACGGAGGGTCAGCGTCTCGAGCTGCAATGCAACACGTACGGTGGCAGTCCCGAGCCGGAAGTGAGATGGTACCGCGGCAACAGCACTATGCCACTGCACACGGGTAGAACGCTGATGGTGGAACCCACGCGGGAGGACGACCGAGCGATCTTTCGGTGCGTCGTGAGGAATCGGGCGATGCGCGAAGGCGAAATTTTGGACGCCTCGGTGACGCTCGACGTCAACTACTTCCCGCGCGTGACCGTCGGTCCGGAAAATCCGCTCAAGGTCGAGGTGAACGGCACCGCGACTCTCAAGTGCCACGTGGACTCGAAGCCGATGGTCAGCATGGTCCGCTGGTGGCGGGACGGCAGTTTCATCGCCACCAATTTTAAACACACGATATCTAAAGTGACGCTGCAGGATGTCGGCAGGTACACCTGCCAAGCGGACAACGGGCTCGGCAAGCGTACCGACGCTTCCCTGATCTTTTTTTTTTTTTTTTTTTTCTTTAATGGAGAAAACTCTCGTACTCGCTTTAAAGTATCCGTGAAAAGTTTTAGTTGACGATATTCAATTTTTAAACGTGTTTTTTTTTTCTTTCTTTTCAGCACCCATTCATGCACGCGTGGACGAAACGCAGATGGACACGCACGAGGGCTCGACGGTGCAGCTGCAGTGTCGATTTCCGCCGCCGCGAGAGAATGTTACGTGTTTCTGGCTGACTCACACGAACAACAATCTTGATAACGCGGCGATCGAGAACCGCTCGCTGTCGCCCAACTACAAGGTGTTTATGAATCTGGAGGAGGGCCGCTACGATCTGCAAATCAGAAACGTGTCCTATGAGCGCGACAATGGCAAGTACGAGTGCAGAGTGAAGGTCAGCAGCACCGGTACCGATCTTCACAGGAAGTACATTACCCTGACGGTGCTGAGGGCACCGGGTCCGCCGACGATATCGCCCGCCTCCGCACCGGCCACGGAGGGTCAGCGTCTCGAGCTGCAATGCAACACGTACGGTGGCAGTCCCGAGCCGGAAGTGAGATGGTACCGCGGCAACAGCACTATGCCACTGCACACGGGTAGAACGCTGATGGTGGAACCCACGCGGGAGGACGACCGAGCGATCTTTCGGTGCGTCGTGAGGAATCGGGCGATGCGCGAAGGCGAAATTTTGGACGCCTCGGTGACGCTCGACGTCAACTACTTCCCGCGCGTGACCGTCGGTCCGGAAAATCCGCTCAAGGTCGAGGTGAACGGCACCGCGACTCTCAAGTGCCACGTGGACTCGAAGCCGATGGTCAGCATGGTCCGCTGGTGGCGGGACGGCAGTTTCATCGCCACCAATTTTAAACACACGATATCTAAAGTGACGCTGCAGGATGTCGGCAGGTACACCTGCCAAGCGGACAACGGGCTCGGCAAGCGTACCGACGCTTCCCTGATCCTGGACGTGCTCTACCCGCCTACGGTGTCGATCGAGGGCGATACCTTTCGAGTGGCCGACGTCGAGGACAGCGTGACCATCCACTGCAACGTGACCGCCAATCCGACGCCGTCGGTGATCGAGTGGCTGCGAGATGGCCGGCCGGAATTCAGGCAGCCGGGCTCGATCCTGCGATTGACCCGGGTCACGGCGGAGCACGCCGGTAATTACACATGTCGCGCGGTGAACACGATTCATCCCACTGGCGGCGAACGCAGGAATCATTCGGCATTCGCCAGCGTCACCATTCGAGTGCGACACAAGCCCGGCCCGGCTAGAGTGACTCCGGACTCGCCGGTCGCCGTCGAGGGCTCCCGGGTGATACTCACGTGCATGGCCAGCCCGGCCGGATATCCCGAGCCGCAGTACAAGTGGTGGAAGGAGGGCGAGGGCGGCACGATCTTGATGCCGACGCCATCCGGCCCAAAGTATGAGATCGACTCGGTGCACCTCGGCAGCGAGGGCACATACAAGTGCCACGCGATCAACGAGATCGGCATTGGCGAAGCCGCGTCAGTAAACCTCACCGTTCACCAGCCGCCAAAGATACTCACCAAACTGCAACCTCATGTCACGAGAAAGTAAGTAGTAACTTTGTTAAACTTTTCTTTCTGATTACTGAAAGAATAGCCAAATTTCCATCTATAAAAAGAGACATATTCTAAATAGTCATTTATTTTTATTGGAAAATTGTTTTGTTAAAATTAATATTTTTAGAGACGTATAATTATAACATATTTTAAACGTGGCGCTATGGAAAATAACAAATATATTGCAAATATAATTAACTTTTTTGTAAGGTTGCATGATGTTTTCATCTATTTGAACTTTTAATTCTCCAGTTGTTTTGAAATGCGTTGGCGTAATTGTAAAAGTCTGCGGACTCTACGTTTGTTTTCTTCTACCCTTCTCTTCCCTAAGGTATGCGCCGCTGGGAGAATGAAACAGTTCTTTGCGGGTAGAACAAGATATATGGTCCGTTCTAATAATGTAACGTCTTCTTACTTATCGCAGAGTCGGCGAGTCGTCGTTCCAAGTATCCTGCGTAGCGCAGGGCAAGCCGCGGCCTAGCGTGCGCTGGTTGAAGGACGATCAAGAATTAACGGCCGACGAGAGGCTCTACAAAGTAATTACGACGGCGTCGGAGGGCCACGGTAGCGTAATAACCGTAAATTCTACGTTGAGCTTTTTGGGTCACGCTCGTCCGCAGACGGACGAAATCGTGGCGAGCGATCGCGGCAAGTACACCTGCGTCTTCATGAACGAGGTAAAGAAAGTCGAGTCCACGATGATGCTCAAGGTGGAGCACGAGCCGATAGTGCTCCATCAGCACGGCAAGGTGGCCTATAATCTCCGCGAGACCGCCGAGGTGGCCTGCAAGGTACAAGCGTGGCCGAAACCCGAGTTTCAGTGGAGCTTCGGCACCAACGCCGCGACTCTTCAGGGCTCCTCCAGCGACGGTCATTACGAGATCACCACTACAAGCGACAATTATGACGTGTACACATCCGTCCTGAGAATGACCAATATCCGCGAATCTGATTACGGCGATTATACCTGTCGCGCCGCCAATGCTCAAGGTAGCGTCATGTCTACCATCAGATTGCAACCGAAGGGAGCGCCGGAAAGACCAACTAATATCACTGCCATGGAAATCGGCCCCACGTACGTTGCGCTTTTGTGGCAATTGGGTTTCGACGGCGGTCTGCCTATCACGAAGTACTTTGTTTCGTACAGAAGAGTGGCCGGTGGTGACGAGATAGTAGCGCCGGATTGCGCACCTCCTCGCGGACCGGCCGGCCAATGGCTCGAGCTCGATTGCCGACGATCAAATCCATGTAACGTGACCAATCTAGAACAACACCAGACCTATACCTTCAAAGTGAAGGTCTATAACACTAAAAACCATTCCGATTACTCCGACGAGGTGACCGCTACTACGGCGGTGGCAAAGATACCTACTCCGCTGCGGGTGAACTTTGATCCGGAGAGTGGCACGCTCGCTATTAACGTAGGTGCCACGTGTCTGGCGTTGGTGGCGTCTATCGAGAAGTTCGATGGAGGCTCCGATAGTTCGTGGAGAATCGTTGATGAGTGGCCTCTCGAAGTTCTCGGGAGTGCACCTACTCAAAGGGAAGGAATATTGGACGATCCCGAAGCAGCTGATTCGGAACCTCGGCTTAGAGTTAGACTCTGTCTCAAAGCGGATCGGCAGAAGTGTGGCGAGTACACGGAAGCCGAAAGTAAGTTTATATTTGAAAGTAATGTGATTATGTAATGATTTAGAAAATTAGCTATAGTCAATTAAAATAATATTAAATATTTTGTACGTTTGCGGAACCAAGATCTTATCACGTTAGAATTTAATAAACACAAAATGTTTTATTGATAAAAAAATTTAATATTCTTAATGAATATTTTTTTCATTTATTATTTATGTCCTGTAACTTTAAAATAATGTGATGTTTTAACCAAATAATTTTAGCGATTGTACTTTTGTAACGATTTTCTTGAATTGAAGCAATTTTCTTATTCTTTCTCGCAGTTGGACCATCCTATATTGCGCAAGCCGGTGCTCTCGCAACGCCAACTTTAATCGCACTGATAGTAAGCGGAGCAGTTTTTCTACTCTTCGCAGCATTGCTGCTGCTGTTCTGCCGGTGCCGGCGAAAACACGCGACGAAGGCGAAAGATTACGAGATGGACTCGAACGCGTAAGTTTTCATCTCGGGCGAAACTATCTCTCGCTATGAACAAAGAATGCTTGACGTTAAGCTAAACGACGTGTTGCTTCGCATGACTTGAATAAAAGAAGGCAGCTCACATCTGTTCTTTATTTTTACAGCGTTCGCCCGAGTCTCGTGGCAGGTAACGGCCAACAAACGCAACCACCGCCGCCTTACTATGCCGAGAATAAAGCGCTAGAGCATAGCTTGGACCATGCCCTGGCTTTGGAAGACTCGAAAACTCCCGCTTACTCGCAATCGGGATATGGTTATCATCAACCTAATCATAACATTAATGGTAAACGTCACAGATATAAAGAAAAGGATTTTTCTCTTGGACGATTGCGTCGCGCGCTCGTTATATTTCGGTGAAAATTCTCGGGAAATACGTATAGAATACGCGTTATACGATCTTTTTCCGATTTTTCACAGGCGTGAATATGGGATATATGGATAATAGTTACTCAAATTCCAACAATGGCGGTTCCGTGAACTCGCAGGACTCCATATGGCAGATGAAATCCGCCGCGGCAAACGGCGTTAATCAGCCCTACGATCTTGCCGGATATGGCACTACGGAATCCGATTACCCTACGCATCCTCATTATCTTCCGCAACGGGAGAATTACAGAGAGAGCCATAATCTGAGCCGACAGCAGTTCTGTTCGGAGCCCTTTGCCACCGTCGTCAAGTCTCAGAAACACGTTGGTCAGTATTAGCTTTACTTACGATCGTTTCACGTGACTTTCCTCGTCCGGCGCTAGCTTCTAATGACAGTCCCTATATTACCGGTGTGCGTGTCGGGCTGCAGCGTTATAGATTATATCGTACGTTACATCGATCTTCCGCGGCTACGCTACATTGCTCGGCGATACCTTCTCTATTCTCGGAGAGGCTTGTTTCGAACCCTTCCGCTTCACCTTTCCATCGTCCCTTACCGCCAACTTCCGCGGTCTCGCAATTTCGCTCGTTTTCATATTAATCGTTCGCTCCATCTTCGACAGATTCACCTTACGATGTGTCGGGATTGCCGTATCAGGAGAATTACGATGAAGATGCGAAGCCGCCGCAACAGGTCAGTCTCTCATACGACGAGAGTCTGGAATCGGGCTACTCCACGCCGAACAGGCGTAGAATTATCAGGGAGATAATCGTTTGAGACCTGCCTACCGGCTCACGAGCCGGAAACACGCGTACCACTTGGCTATAGCAGCAGGCCCCCTGTCATACGGCGGTGACGCAGCATCACACACACCCGCACCTCTATCATCGTCACCGACATCGTCATCGTATGGAGATAGTACTTGAGAATCCTTCCGTATCGCCGTCGGCGAGGACACCCACCCCGCCGTCAATTGCGACGTCGGCCACAACAGCGACATCGCAATTGGGTCTTCCGATGTGTCCACCACACCATTTTCCGCAACGCGCGGCTTACGATACAGGTTTAGGACGTGGTTCATCATCACTGCCCGCGGAGGATTACTACGCGAGAAATCGGCACGGACTGACATCGTACGGCGAACTGGACGACACTGGCGTGCCAGCGCCGGTGACAGTCCGACGAGTCGACAAGTCTGGATTACTGGAGATCGCAGAGACGGATCCTGTGACATGTCCGCGTCCTTGCGTGCTCACTGGTGCGGAGGACGTCGCCGCACGCACCGTACCGTTACGGGTCGATCGTTCGGGGCTGTTAGAGGCGGTTCCCGAAGCTGTCGATCAGATGGAAGAGCACTATAACAATGGCAGTACAATGATGACGAAGATGCTCGATGAGGCCGCGTCTCTGCCACGAGGAGAAACGTTAAAAGTGGATGTTGACGTGAATCCTCGCGTGTTCGAGGGAGATTGCCTACTGGAACGGCCATCTTCCTTGGAGGGCCAAGCCTATCCGGACGAAGTCGACACGAAGGGCTGTACGGTGGATATCAAAGCGCTAACCGGAATTCGATTTGACGCTTCCAAAGCCACGGAGAGGCTATCGCACTTGCCGTTCTCACCCGGTCCTTCCCTGCGCCTTTCTTTTCGAAACGATTCTTTGAGGACATCACCTCTGACAGGCCGTTGCGCGGACTCGGCCCGATCGCGTAATCAGAAGTCTCCAGAATTTGCCGCGAAGTATACTTCCACTGCCAGGAAACTCGCCAACTCGTCGCAGAGTCCAATTACGCGAGAACGATTGCAAGTAAGATGTTCCAAGGACAACGACGATTTAGCTCAATCAATTGTCTTGGAAGAGCCAACGGTCGACACGAGCGAAACGCGCCGCGAATCGCTATTCGCGAAAGGAAACGCGGAGCAAGAGGACGATCCACCGGGAGAGGAGAGAGCCGAAGCGGAAGGATGCGAGCATACGACCGTCGAGAGTCTCGAAGAGGATGAGGTATCGTTCAAAGGGTCCAACAAACTTCTCGACAACGACAATGTCCAAACGCTCAGAGTGATTATTCTATCGGAACAATTGTGAAAGTGATTGTGTAAATCGAATGCAATAATTATAGACAATGATGTCGATATGCGCATATGCCGAGAATGAACAGATATCAATGATACGGTCCCCCGAGAGAAATTATCAACTGTCGACAATGAGGGCGATGTATCTTGCGCGAAACATCGCTCTTCCTTGTCTGTTTAATTTATCGACTTTTGCTAATAAGTCTGTATAATTCAAAAACTTTTTAAAGAAATTTTATTATTTGATATTTATGTATTTTTGTTGAATATTAATCACGTTACTCTGAGAACATACTTTGAGAAATCAAATATTGTCGTATAGATCGCTACATATAGCCTTGTTTAATTTTAAACCGCTCGAGACTGATTAAATATTATTATTATTAATGCTTTGAATCCGGCACTTGTATTAATATTTAACAATGTTATCGGTCTTGAAATAACTGCCATTCCGGATTCAATGGGTTAATATATTAATTAATCAGCCTGGACACTCGAGTCACAACGAAATTTTTCTATGCATTTGTCGTAATGTTACTCTGTTGAATTGACCAATGTGATGATATTACGCTCGTGTGATTTCATTGCATTTATTCGTATTTTCTGCATAATTGCGTTTTCTTCTATCGAGCGAATCTGAAGGGGACGTACGATCCTCGTGAGATGTGTGTTTACAAGCGATATTCACGTGTTACGGTGTTAAAATACTAGGACACTTCAATTTCCGGCCGTTCACGCGAGAAAAGATGCCGTACGTATAAACGGGAAGATATTTCAAGAATGGAAGAGGGACAGGTTGGTGAAGTCTCTCGAACCAATGGCGCGCAAAAGTTGTACGATTACGGTGACGATATACGGCATTCGATGCATTTTATACTTTTATATACGACTGTGGGTGACGCCGTCTCTTCGAATGACATGTGGTCGCGGTTTCTCGCGATCGAAGATATTATAACAAAAGACATCCGAGGGACATCTAAAAGAAAATGTGCCTTTGACATCTTTTGGACACTTGGATTGTCTGGATTACGTCACGAGGCAGATGATGTTTGAAATTATCGTCTCGGTCGTTTCAGCCCGACAGTCGTCTCAATTAAAAATTGTTCTCCGCGAAAAAAAAGAATACATCTCTAACTTATAAACACTATCTCTAGTACATACTTACAAAACCGGCGGCGTTAATCGCCTCGGTCGATATACATACATACATATATATATATATATATATATATATATATATATATATATATATATATATATATATATATATATATATATATATATATATATATATATATATATATATATATATATATATATATATATATATATATATATATATATATATATATATATATATATATATATATATATATATATATATATATATATATGTATGTATGTATATCGACCGAGGCGATTAACGCCGCCGGTTTTGTAAGTATGTACTAGAGATAGTGTTTATAAGTTAGAGATGTATTCTTTTTTTTCGCGGAGAACAATTTTTAATTGAGACGACTGTCGGGCTGAAACGACCGAGACGATAATTTCAAACATCATCTGCCTCGTGACGTAATCCAGACAATCCAAGTGTCCAAAAGATGTCAAAGGCACATTTTCTTTTAGATGTCCCTCGGATGTCTTTTGGATTATTGCATTGCACGGGAAGACGACGGGGCGCATTGAATATTCATCGCACATAGCTGTAAATATTTCCAAGTAAATTTCCCAAGGTACTTAACAACGGAAAAGAGTCTGCGATGTTGTTAGATGCGATACGCAAGTTTGTAATTGTATTCGCCGCTTGGCAGTCGCGAAGAAAGCATGCGATGAAAACTTGGGAAGAACCCAAAAACGAAAGCGACAACGAACTTCGCTGTTTCAGCCAGAATATATTTCGGACTAACGGTAGATATTAAATGTATAGACTTTTTTTTTTACGTTTGTGCGAATATTCTACGCGTCACTCCGTTTTATAGTTGTATGCGGCGTGTAGAGATTACGTACATTTTTTTGTTGAATTTTACTTCCTCTTTTCTCCCTCATTTTTCATTTTTTTTAAACTTTTGTATCGTCGATCGGACGCCGGCAAAGTGAGTCTTTCTTCGCTCGCGACAAACGTGAAAATATAATAGGACAGAGTACGAAGCTATAGATTGCCATGCTATATAATGCAATTTCACGAATACTTCGGTATAATAAATTGTAAAGCATCTGTTTGGATAAGAAATATTCATCCAAAGGCAAAAGCACTTTATATAATTACTCGTTATTTCATTTCGTACATACTTTCACGTTTGCGGGTGCAGAAACACTTTTGTCCGCACCGTCTGTTCGCACATCATTTGTTGATCTCATTTGCTCGTAATGCAATTTCGGAGACATCGTGATCGCATCTCGTTGCGATTGCACGTTCGGCCATTAGTCTCGTGTACCACGACGTATAGGCGCAATTAGGAACACAAATACTTTAAGTGTATTCCACCGAAACGATGTCGTGTTGCACGTATATACAACGCGATCGTAACGAGTCTTGTTGGACGTAATATAATCTTCGCTGATTACTTTGCTAATGAAATAGCAGTGTATTTATCAAGCATGATGTCGGTCAAGTTATTTACTGTGTTGGCCCAACAGGCATTTTTATTATTTCTTTTTCCGCTTTTTGTGCCTATCTTTCTTTCTTTTTCTCTCTTTGATGCATCTTTTACTAAAGCGAATTCGTTTTATTAACGCTAATACACTGTCCAATATTGAAATATTTTCCATTTTATATGCAAAAATGTTTTATCTCTTGCACACGCTCGGTCTTTTTACATGGAATCGCATTTTACCAATTACATATACCATCTCTTTTTTTCTACTTCATCTTTCGCTTATTCTCGGTTTATCTGATTTGGTTGTGTATTCATTATTGTGTCTCTCTTATTTATTAGACTTACATATGTATCCCGTATACTCTCGCACTATATTACATTTTTCTATCGATGACGCTAACGCGCTTTTTAGCGCAAGGTAATTCATTGATGACCGATTTACGGAAACAAATGATGAGAATCTCCTACTTCCATGTCTTTCATAGAGCGAAAGTTGAGCGTTAACGTTATAAACGTTACACGTGTACTGCGTCTTGAAACCGCCGATATTCGGAATCAACAATGAGAGTCTACGTAATCACTTAAGGGGACACGAATACACCCATGTACAGTTGTATTCCTGTGAGTCGGACAACGTAAATTTTCTAGCCGCCAGATACGAGAGGAGAAGGGCAGTTCACAGAAAGGTAAACGCGGAGGCGGGACAGGCGAAAAGAATGGAGAAAAATGTAGTCGACATATTTTTGCACACAACGAAATCGTAGAGGATACTACATGTACGTTAAACACGCGTATATATATATACTATGTAGGGTTAATAAATTTCAAGAACGCCAACAAGACCGTGTTCGATCGATTTTCGCTACCTTACGCGCGAAGAGAATGAGAATTACGCTGCGGTTTTGTACATAATACATAGCGAAGAGAAAGATAAAACGAGAGAGAAAGAATATATATATATATATATAAATATATGTGTGTATGTTTGAATGTACGGATAATGTATGCCATGGGAAAAAAGGAAAATGTTATGTTTTAAGGAAATAATTGTAAACGAAGACGAGCAGCTAAGTTGTAGAATTTCCTCGAGTAACGTCGCTCGCCGAAGTAGGTGTAAATACAAGAATGTACGTTTCTCTAAACCTATATAT
>NW_021848804.1:11739-25479 GCF_003651465.1 Formica exsecta | reverse complement strand
AGAATATATATATATATATATATATATATATATATATATATATATATATGTGTGTGTGTATATATATATTGCAGCCCTTCCTCCCGATTTATGTGTGTGTGTGTGTGTGTGTGTGTGTGTGTGTGTGTGTGTGTGTGTGTGTGTGTGTGTGTGTGTGTGTGTGTGTGTGTGTGTGTGTGTGTGTGTGTGTGTGTGTGTGTGTGTGTGTGTGTGTGTGTGTGTGTGTGTGTGTGTGTGTGTGTGTGTGTGTGTGTGTGTGTGTGTGTGTGTGTGTGTGTGTGTGTGTGTGTGTGTGTGTGTGTGTGTGTGTGTGTGTGTGTGTGTGAATGAGAGTGTGTGAACGAGAGTTACGGACCGGTTTATCTCGCTAAAAGTCGTCCATCACTCTACGAATATATGTAAAACGTATGTGTCATGCGAACAATGGAATCTCGAAAGCGGAAGCGAATGCCTACGAGCGTCGGATGTTAGGATATAGAATATTGGATCCCCACCGAAGGCCTTCATCGGGCTTTCGCTGATCGAACTGGATCATTTTTTTCGCGAAAAATCGCCGAACTCTCGCGCGAAGATCCGATACGCACCGCGTGCCGCGCATGCTTGCGTGTGCGTGGCCGCTCGCAATATTAATTAATTAGCGCGTACATTGCGCGCGCGCGCGTGTGCGTGCACGCGTTGCACACACATCCACGAAAAAATTCGTATATTAATTATTATTATCCATTATAGTTATGATAGTATAATGATTATTATTTGTACAAATTTTATGTTGCAATATAAAATAAACGATGAAGCGACGATCTTGCGTCTTTAATTCTGTTGATCTTGCTCGCTTATTTATCACAAATTAGAATTTACAGTTCATCGGTCTTTGCCACAAAATTACAATGAAACACATTTAAAAAAAATATTGTTTCAAAACTTTTAAATTGGCTTTGATCGATTTTTTGTTTTAAAATTTTTAAATTGATTTGGACTTTTAGATTGATGTGTTTTGCATCTGCTTCAAAATTAAAAAAAAAAAATTTATTTCGATTAATCTATTAGTTTATCCATTTGCGAATTTGTAATCATAATCTTTATAAAATTTTAAATATTTATTTCTCTTGAGATTACCTGAAGCAAAAAAATATCGGCGCCGAGATTTATGGAAACTCGAATTCCAGAATCCCGCGTGCGATTTATATCCACAAGGAGAGCAAACTATCGAGAGGTGACCTCGTACTTACATCGACCTCGACATCGAGACATCGACCCGAAGGACTCGATAGGCGCGAGTTTGCGCTCTATCTCGGGCAGCTTACTCCCACCTACGTGTTCAATAAAACGCTCGAGGTCTTTTTATCGCGTACGATATTCGTGTTTTCCTCGCGGAAACCGTAGCGATACTCTACGCCTCGTGACGCGAACGGCCGGTGAAAAATGCGCGAACGGCTATATCGCCGAGAACAATCGATAATGGGTGAGATGCGAGTTTTCAGTGGCACGCGCAAACCTCACGATGTAACGTGTAATAATATGTTGGCGGTGCTGTCGAAATGCGAGAGAATCAGGTAAGAGAGTGCCTAATACGAGGTGTAACGCTTTTCCACATCACGTCAATTACACGGCACGTTTCCGACGTGTTACGAAATAATACTAGGCACCAAAGCGCATGATCCTACTGAACAGGTTCGTGTAATCTCTTCAAGATTCTGACGGTGATTCTAATTCATTATGATCGTAGTAATGTTACACAGCTAATGTATTAGATCGTAACGCATCGAGCCTTCTCGCGTTCTCAGTTCAATCGCGAACATTTATCGGATATTATAAGTAATGATAGATAAGACCCGATTGTTAAATATCTCTCTCTCTCCTTTTCTTTTTAAGAAATATTTATCTATTTGTATTATTTAAATATTTTATGTGTACAATAGCCAAATTCTTATATTTTGCTTTGACAGCTGTAGAATAAAATAAAATAAAAAATGGCACCAATCATTTTTATAGTAAATTATAATAAATATTAAGATGTTGAGGATAATAAAATATTGATGATTTAATACAATAGGATATAAAAAAAATTATTTTTTCAATAAATTAAAGTTGACTGATTTTTAACTCGCGATTTGATATAGACGCGACATATCTACTTTTGACGAGAATTGTTTATAAGTTTAATATACCGAGGAACGCTCGTCTCTCTGTGTATTGCTTGCCCTTGAGGTATCCCTCAAGATTGATTTTCCAAGGCACAATGAAAGGTAACGGCGCGAACAGGCACCGGCTTTCCAGTCGCGTGACCGACATCACCACGTGGAACATTAAATTGCTATTCCGAATTCTTGACCGCATAATTAATTGGCGCTTAAAAAAACATTACGTGTAACCTATGTGAAAAAAAAATTGTGCCAATACTCTGTGCTATTCATTCACATCGGGGTACCATACCAATAATACGTGACTCGACGGATAAGAGACAAATGTAATTTCAAGGCTTGCAATAACAACGATGAATCGAGAGGAATCGAGAGCGACAAGAATATATCGTACTTGTCAACCATGATGAATACCGTACCGAGAAAAATACTGGCATTATGTTAATTGTAATCCAAATGCTATTGCGACGATATTTCGACGTTTTATCGTGTTGTGTTAAAAATATATCTCGAGTATTCGTGAACTCCCGTTTCTTTACATTTGTTACGAACGTTGCGTCCACGAATGTCTGGAATTCAGCCGTGTCCTACAGTCCAAACATTGTTTATGCATCAAAACGTAAGCAAAATTTTTTTTTTGTTAATCCGGTATAGAAACATGTTTAAAGGTACTTATAACATTCGCTTTTAAATATTCGACCTCGTTAGTGAATATATTATATAATTATAAATTTTAGATCTCCTTGATTTTTGATTATTTTAAAAATATATTAATTTCATGCACTCGAAACTTATTGTTTCTAATCGAGGAAGAAATTATCGCGACATTTTCACGTGTAAAAATTTTCACTTTAATTTTTTTTCTCCCATGAAAAAATTACGCGATCGATCTCGAATTCGAGATAATAATAGTCGCCAATGACACCAACGTGTCCTAGTAATAACAAATCGATATTCCGCATATAGAAATATTCAATCAGTGTTCAGGCGATAGCATTGTTTAGTTACCGCGTGATATAAGGTTATTAATATTAGAGCTGTCAATATCCGATTACGCAACGATATCTCTGAAAAGTATCGAGTTAATCAGTTATCACGGTAATTCAGTCAATTATATTCAGCTGGTATCCATTCATATTTTTTTCTTCATGTTCTTTCGTGATATGAATATAATTTATATAATGATTTAAGATCCATACATTTAAAGTCAGAGAGATACAATAGTCTAATTTTGAATTTTAATTAAATAACGCAAAGATCGTGTTCATATCATGTCAACGCAATATAAGAATTAGATTGCCACATTTAATAGTAGAATTATTTAATAGTTCTTAAATAATCTAGATTAATTATCATTAACAATTACACACCAGTTGGTCCCTTTTTTCTGTTTCACTAATTAAATGCCAATCAACCTTATCCAATATTTATAGGGACGATTCTATCTTCAGCGCAAATATATATGATTCAGTTAATCAGAGTGCTTTAAGCTAACGTTGATACGAATGGTTGAAAATACGCGATTGCTAGTCATCGAGTCGATCAGGATGACGAGCTCACGAGGTGGTGAGCTCACCCAGCACCGTGTTTGCTTTCGCAGCAACCAGCACGCAGCGAGAGAGTCAAAGCGACGACGACGACGCCGTGATCGCGGATGCCGCAACTCTCGATTATCGACCACGGATGCACGCCCGCCATGGTCAAGGCGCAGCCGCGGCCCAGGCGCGGTCGCCGCGATCAAAGCTGTCGGACTTCTTCCACCTCTGGGTCAACAACATCCGGCTGCTCTACTGGGGCTTAGACGATCTGGCCCCGCAATCACCCGAGGGGATGGGCAATCTGCAGAGCGACAGCAAGAAGAAGCAGAAGAGGCGGGAGATCGCGGCAGTGCCGACGTCCACATTCACGAGGGAACTTGAGACCGTCGAGGACCAGAGGAAGGATAAGCGGGACCAACCGCCCAAGACTCCCGATGGGTGCGACGAGCCGCGTGAACCGATCAAGATCAGCTTCGAGAAGGTGCAGACGCCGGGGCACACCAAGAGACCGGCACCGCAGCCACCGAAGATCGTATTATCCCAGGTAGCGTTTTTTTTTTTCTTACGTTCAAGTCAACGGAACTATCGATTGGACGAGAAATCTTTTCGACGATATTACGCGTAATTTGAGACTGCGTATATTTAAAAAATTAGACATACGTTAATAAAATAAAATAAATATAATTAATAGAAATATTGAATATTAAACAGAAAAAAATTTCCAAAGCGTTGCATGCTTATCTTTATCTCAAATCACGGTGTACGTAGTACGGTTATAATATAAAAACGTCTTGTAATTAGGACACGGAGAAAAGTATAAAGCCCGAATGTCACAAGGATACCGCAATAACACCGAAGTCATGCGTGACTACGACGGAGTCTTTCCGCTCGAGTATCACGACGCCGACGACGGCGTCGACACCAGTGCAAACCCCGACGACACCACAGACCCAGCTACCACCATTACTGGTAACCGATTCGTGGCGTTTGGCAAACAAGGGCCTAGTCGTTACGGAAATGCCAACGCCGCCTAGCCAGGAATCCTCGAGCGACAGTGTTTTCACCGATCCCGGGGAGATCACGAGTCCGATCACGGCATCCACGAAGGCACAAGTGGCGAAATTGGAGCTTGAATCGCCTCTGAAGATGATCGACAGCAAGGAGGAAAAGAAAATTCCGTTTGTGATCTCGAGACACAAGAAGATCCACTTGTCAATGCTGAGTCCCCGAATAAGTGAGGAATATTTTACTAATTTTGTAATTTAACACGTTACTCATCTTCTTACACAATTTTACCGAGTGATCAGCTTTTAAAAAATTAAATAAGTCGTTGACGACTTATGTAAAGCTTGAGGATTCTGTGTAGGTTGAAATACGAATATAGCTTGTATAAGTGATATTGTTTAAGAAGAGCCTAGAGAGAGCCTAGTGTATTGGACCTAAGTCAACATAGCATATGCGTCTCTGATACTCGATGTCTTAAATGAGCATATCATTTTCAGGCGTGACGTTAAATAACAAGACTACGCCATCAGAAATGAATGCCAGCACTCTGCAGAGACGACACAGTGTCTACGAGTCGCCAGTGAACGAAGGTACGGTGCTAAGAAGAGTGGCCAGCT
Organism: Formica exsecta; assembly: GCF_003651465.1. NCBI lineage: Eukaryota > Metazoa > Arthropoda > Insecta > Hymenoptera > Formicidae > Formica > Formica exsecta. Next base: position 20,178 of record NW_021848804.1, on the reverse strand, counting down.
TGACCCTGGATAGTAATAGCGCCAAGAAGAAGAGAAGTTCCAAGAGTATCGTTACTCAGAAGACGGATCGCCACAAGCAATTCGAAGGTGAGAGATAAATGATAAGGGGGGCAACGAATGGTTGAAATTCTCGCAATTTCATCAACCTTTTCAAACTAAACGAAATAACTTTTCAAAAAGCTTTTTGAAGATCTGAATTATTTTTCTGACTCTGCACTTCGAGAATTCAGGGCGTAACGATGATTTCACCGCGATATAAAACACTTTTATAACTATAGTATATGGGTCAGCGCACGACCTAGAGTGTATCGCTCTAGAACGATCGCGAATCTTATCTCATGACGGAAGAAAAGGCGCGCGATAACGTTACGGAGGGTAAACACACGGCTGCGGCATCTCGTTTTTTTATCCTCTATTGGAATGACGTAATTTACGAGACGCTCAACAAATCGCAAAGTATCGCAAAACCGATAGATAACAGATCATGACGGGTTAATGCATCGACAAGACAATCGCCGCCTTTCATCGGCGCGGCGCTATCGCGATTGAAAATGTTTTCAACCGGTCACCAAATAATCATCGTATCACACATTGGCGTGACTGAAGTTAAAGCGAACGATGTATTAATGTATTAATCAAATGTGCTTGTTTGCCGATAAGTCTTATCGATGGGGCGTATGCGGGGTTAGGCTCTCAGATTTGTGCTCGTGCTCTCCCGTGTATTCGCCCATCAACGAGATGTGGCAGTTATTTGCGGAGCAGCACAGAGTGAAATACATCTCCGGGACAAGAGCGACATTACACAAAATGAGGAGGTGTCTAGCGGATGTACGCGGAATCGAAGAGCAATTGCGAAAAGAAAACGAATAAGCGTTTACACGTGTATGTGTTTCCGATGAAGAGAAATCGAATTAAAATATCAATTCTTTTAACCGTATATAATCGAGGAAGAGTGTACATGACACTAAAAATTCAACAGCCTTCTCCGAAAAGTAGGTATTTTTTTTTTCACCCGTGCTGTTACTATTACTTCAATGATGATCGCAGATAATTTTAGAATTTTAGATATATATTTCATATATTTTTATTTATATGTATTTATATTATTTTTGTATATAATATTTTCTTAAAAATCTCATTAATGATGAAATGATTAGATAAGATAATCTAAAAGAATTTCTCGTTGGTTGAGTGATAAAAGAAGATAAGAATTACACAACGATAAAGAATTGTTTTGTTCTCAGAACATGCATCATTAATTAGGGTTGATTATATGTTCATAGAGGTACAAGTGTCGTTAATCCTGCTAATATAAAGCTTAACTTGAGATAAAACAGTTGCTCATTCGGGAATTGTTTAGAGCTTGCCAAACGATGAAGAGAACATATCTAGATACAATATTCGCTCAGTTTTCTTGTGAATTTAACAAAAAAAACTACTTTTCTATAATAATCACGTATAATAAATGGATGTTCCAGAACAAGAACTATCAACATCTAAGATCACTGCGTTATCAGGCAAAAGTGTGAAGAAAAGCATCACGCCCGTGGTAAAATCTTGATCTATTTATTAATTCGATAATGTTTTATCCGTCGTGATTTTTTATTATTTATTTATTCTTATAACGTTCTATTTTAATCAGATAGATCGGACAGATACCTGTGTGCTGGCGGATGAGTTTCGTTCAGCTCAAAGTAAATCGAGCCAAGCGTACGGTGAACAATCCATGCCTGAAGATATACATAGATATGAGGAAGAGGTGAAGAAACTGAGAGATGAAATCAAACGACTGCGCGAGATATCTATAAATCGACAGAAAAGTACTAAAGGCCAGTCTACTCAAACGTCACCGAGAAGCTCGTCACCTATCGATGGAAGTGCTAGAGAAACAAACAACTTCAACAGAGAATCCTCGATCAGAAGTGATATTGTTGCAGATCTTGAGGAAAGCAAAATGACTCGCGTGCTTTCCCCCGCATCGACCGACAAAGTCGGGAATCGGTCGTGCTTATCGCATCAGGTAAACGCGTTAAATGAGCACTTGGCACCGTTGCCACCTCCACCTCCACCTCCACCTCCACTAGTGGAGTCATTCTCCAAGAACAGATCTACGTCTATCTCAACGACATCGTTGCAGTCCTTCATCCCGCCACCTCCGCCGCCGCCATCTCCACAAGTGCTCGCATCCGAATCGGCGCAAGGTAGCGAGAGGACGGTTTCATCATCGGCGCCAAAACTAACGGATATTTCGAGGATACCATCACCGCCACCTCCGCCCATATTGACGCAAAGTATCACGAATACATTTCCACCCGCGCCTCCTCCGCCACCTCCGCCACCGCCTACGCCGATGTTTAATACAACGATACCTCCCCCTCCGCCGCCGCCTATGCAAACTATCATAAGTGCGATATCCCCGCCGTCTCCTCTGCAGAACGCGGTACCTCCGCCACCACCTCCGCCAGCGCCTCCGTCCATGCCAGTGCAGAAAGTCGACAGTGATATACCTCTTCCGCCACCACCGCCACCACCTATGCCTCCTCAGGGTATCACGTATGAATTATCCGCATGTATGAAGATCGAGATACCTCCGCCGCCACCGCCGCCGCCCACGCCGATGTTGAACACGTGCGGGGTACCACCACCGCCGCCTCCCCCGCCACCTCCGCTTGCATCGATGACAGGTGGACTGATTAACGCGGTACCGCCACCACCACCGCCGCCGTTACCTGGAACGCAGAGTTCTATGAATGGTCCACCGCCTCCACCGCCGCTACCGGGTATGCCAACGCTAAACGGTATACCTCCTCCGCCACCGCCTCCAATCGCGGGATCAGTTGCAGGTCCTCCACCACCGCCGCCTATGGCACCCCCGGCACTTCCGGGGGCGACAGGACCCTGTCCTTTACCCGCTCCACCAGTCGGAGGATGGAATCCGCCTAGCAGAGCCAGTAGGTATCGAAATTACAAAAATACAGAGTACTCTCGATTCTTTTCATTATCTCGAAATAATCGAGAGTACACTGTACAATCCTTCCGCGGCGGGATTCCGATATTTGCATCGCGTAACACAGTGTTTTACTTTTATAGTTATGAGGAAAGAACCTTTGAATCCTGATGTGCCTATGAAGCCACTATACTGGACAAGAATTATAGTGCCAGTTACTGCGACTAGTCAAACTTCCGTTGCTTCAGAATCGCCAACCCAGGTAAATAAAAGGCAGAGATTATAACGCGATAAAATTAACAATTAATATAAATAGTGATTATTTTAAATGCGTTGTCGTGTTTTCATACTGTCTTATCTAGGTGCCTTTGTGGTTAGAACTCGCGGAGGAAGAAAATATAAACATGAAAGAGTTCGCCAATTTATTTTCGCGGCAAGTGAGACAAAAGAATCTGGTCAAGAAAAGCGAAGAGACATCGAATAAAAGTTCTAAGATCCAACCAGCGAAAATATTAGATTCGAAACGTTCGAAAATGGTGGGAATTCTTGAAAAAAGTCTGCATATTGATTTTAGCGAGATCGAGAACGCGGCTTATAATTTAGATACGAGCGTAATTAGTTTGGAGACGCTGCAACAGATCTACGAAATCGTGAGTAAACAGTATGATTAAAAATCTAAATACAAAATTCAGCACATGTAGTTGATTTTTCTTCATTTCTGAATACAATTAATTTCCATTACACATCTATAATCGCGTCTACTTTGACGTTTTGCAACCTATAGAAACCTACGGAGAAAGAGATAGCAGAAATCGCTGCTCACGAAGCAGAGTATCCGGATATTCCTATTGATCAGCCGGAATTATTTCTCAAACGGTTATCCGGCATAAAGCACTTTTCCGAGAGGATAGCCTGCTTGATGCTTCAGTCGGAATTCCAAGACGCGATCTCGTCGGTCTCGTATAAATTGAATAACGTACGAACTACCTGCGATTTTTTGATGCAATCTGAGTCTTTGAAAAAAGTGATAGCCATCATACTGACTCTGGGAAATTACATGAACGGCGGAAATATGATGCGCGGCCAGGCTGACGGCTTCGGTCTGGAGATCCTTGGTAAACTGAAAGATGTAAAATCCAATGTACCCGGTGTCACCTTATTGCACTATGTCGTCAATGCGACATTATCTCTGGAAAAAGATCATAACTTTGACGAGCCATTAGCACTACCCGTGCCTGAGCCGGCTGACATCGAGGCCGCATCTACAATCAAGTTTGACGATATTGCCAAGGAACTTGACAGATTGGAAAAGGAACTGCAGAGTAAGTGATATTAATAATGTTACGCCGCTTAAAAATTTTATGATTATATTTTTTTATCTGATATAATCTATAAATTCTTTTTATTTTTTTTATAGAATTAATATATATACTAGCTATTTATCGATAAAAATAGAATTTATGCCTTGATTTAAATTTCGTAGACATATCGAATATAATTCTATATCAATTTTGTAGAGTTACGTATATGAATATGTAAAGATATTAATATAAATGAAATTAATTTGTTTTAGTATGCGCGCAAAAGTGTAACACCGTCGTGGAAGCGGATCTAACTATGTCCAAAGTGTTCAAGGAAAAAGTAGACTCGTTTATGGCGAGGGCGAGTATCGAATTGGCAAACGAAAAAGAAGAGCTATTGGAAGCTAAAAACAGATTCAAGGCCGTAATGCGATTTTATCAGTTCATTCCCAAAGGCGCCACACTGGAGACCGCGGAACCTTACGATTTCTTCAACCTGTGGCTTGGTTTCTGTCGAGATTTTAAGGTACATTTTGCAGCGTTCGCGGAAATACGCAAGTGAGTCGATTATGACAGATTTTGTTTTACAGGATATTTGGAAAAAGGAACAGCAGCGAATACGAAAGGAGCGAATGGAGGAAGCTCGCAAGAAGCTTGAAAATAAATCCGATGTCGTGAGAGTAAAATTAAATCCTCACGGACTAAAGGCGCGATTACAAAAACTGGCGACTAAAAAGCAGACTCAAAGATAGTCTTATCGGAATATGCAGAAATTGATAATTTCAAAAATGGGGATTTTTCCGCCGACGATTTGTATATAATTATTACTAGTCAAATTATGAATTTCATAAATAATCCTCTCGCGTTTAATATAACAGCCTCCATTAATTGTATATTAATTTTTTACTTATATTGTTTTTTTTTGTTATTTTTGAGCTGAATCGGAAATGATAAATTCGCGAAATTTGTTTTCAGGACTACAAATTTTACTTTCAAAGCGAAATGAACTGCTTTGTGCAAACTATTAGCTTATATACGCAGAAACTTAAAAAAATCTATTTTGCCTATAAATATTTATTATAACCGTGCATTTAAAATCACGATAGATTAAAAGTCACTTTTCAGGAGCAAATCTTTAATTGCTCAAAATTAATAGGATAATTTTCGATTAAATTTAAATTAATTTTTATACAAAAATATTAAGTACATACATAAATTAGAAGATATAAAATTCATGCAACGAAATGCGATCTCTTACAATCTAAATACGATGTGGATTGTCAATCGCAAATGTCTTTAAATAATCAGTCGATGAGATTTGATCTATGATACGTAAATTATAGCTATTACAGACTGAAATGTTAACCGTACACTAAATCTAATGTACATTTCAGTAGAGAGAGATAATTTCTTGGAATTTATTAATCATTATTATCGAGCATAATTAATAACTTGATAGCAGCTTTACAGGCATCACTTACGGACATGTTTCAATCGCTATATCATTCTGAATGATTTAGCAAATGCATATTATCGATGATTGGATTTTTTTAATAGAAGAAAGTTATAGATATAAATTCCGTTCTTTTTAGCTGCACTTTTCCGCATTATTTGCATTTAATACAAAGTACGCAAGCTTGAAAAAAGAGTGTAAGAAGTTCTAAGAAAGAGGAACTAAAGATAACATGCCTATAGACATTATAAACATTTGTGATAGTTTTAAAAGAGAGAAGTTTTGTGTCTCTTTATAATATACACTCATCCCGAAAATTTTTGTTATTCTAATAGAAAAAAATCGTAATATGACTATCGATCGTGATATTTGTCATTAAATCATTATCTATTTATTTATTTATTTATTTATTTATTCATTTATGTTAATTTATATTAGATTGTCATCAACAAATAATAATGTAAATAGAATGTTAATAATACGAGATATTGATATTTAATAAAAATCTTTTATATTTTTCTTTTTTAAAAAGAAAATCGGAAAAGATATATTATCCTTTTGCCTAGCATAAAAATAATATTAATATCTCGATATTTATAATGTTTATCGTATCGCCTAATTATGTAAAAGCGTTATCAAGAGAAATGAATTTAAAAAGACCGAGTTATTATTATTTTGGAAATATTAAAATATATAAAAAATACAATAAGAATTAAATATTAAATATAAAATAATGAGAGAGTCTTATCACAATATATGTATATATAGACTATTAATATCTATACTTTATACAACTCTGCCTTTTTATATTCTCTGAAACATTCAACATGTAAACGATAATTAAAAAATTTATGTTGCTCTGTGCGTGTATCCAGAAATATAACTCTCTCTCTATTATAAAGAATGCGTTTTTGTTCCCCGACATTAAAAGGACATTAACAATCTCGTATCAATTATTTTAATTAACCCGCTTATGCGTATTAATGCGTTTCACATTTCACGCTTTAATGATACTTTGTGGTATTACAAATAATTCTCATTTATGTGCATAGAAAATGTTTCATAATATAAATATAAATTTTTAATAATATTATGGGCATGAAGAGATTTATAAATATTATTAAAGATCCTTAGTAATAGAAAAGGTTCCATAACGCTCTAATGAATTTCATAATATTATTCTATCAACAATAATAAGTACAGGTAACCCATTTTAATCTATAAATCAGTATATCTTGGAAATGATTGAGTTAAAAACATTGAACATATAGGTGTTGAAGGAGTTCGAAGGGGTTAGAGTATCGCAGAAAAAAATTAATAGGTGGAGGAATCTTGGAGATCTTAAGGTCATCACGGTTTTTTTAGATGGGACTTAATACATTTTTTACTGTATAATGAAAAAGCGTGGCGAGACCACGAGTGGAGTCCCCTTTTCTCTCTATTCTCTCGATTACTATCTCTTTCGCTTTAATTTTATTTCAAAATATTAATATAATAAATATATATAATTAATTAATTACGGTATCTCTTTTAGTCTGACTCTTCCCCTTCGACCTGTCCGGCATGGGTGACCCTACCGTAATTTAAATACAGCAGTCCAAGAAAAGAGGCCGGCGATGTTCAATAGGAGGAACATCATACTGCATCATGATAATGCTAGGCCACATGCTGCTTTGGGGACTCGTCAAAAAATTGCAGAACTAGGCTGGGGAATTCTGTCGCATCCACCATATTCCCCGGACTTAGCACCCTCCGACTATCATTTGTTTTTGTCCTTACAAAATTTTTTGAGGGGCGAGAAATTCAAAAATGAAGAAGATATCAAACAAGCACTGGTTCAATTTTTCGTATCAAAAGATAAAACATTTTTCGAAAATGGGATATGCAAATTGCCCTCACGCTGGCAAGAAATCATTAATAATAATGGCAATTACATTATTTAATAAAGTTTATTGACGGTAATAAAAATTTGTATTTTGTTTTATTCCAAAAACGGACAGAACTTTCCGGTCGACCTAATATTAGCGTTTTCGAGTGAAGCAGGTTTGATCGCTTTGAGAGCAATTAAATCCATTTTGTCATGAATATATGTACAACCAAAAAGTAGTGTATGTCGCCTTGTAGGTTTCGAGAGAATCTGATTAATATAAATATATATATATAATACATTAATAACATAAATAATATAAAGTTCATGCCCCCCGCTTTTGACGTTATTTTTGCTTTAAAGCACAATATTTTTTGTCCTGATTAAAATCAAACTCTTACTCAAAGTATTTTATTAATTAATCTAATAATTCAAGTACCTTTAATAATACAATAATCCATGGAATATATGACATCATTAATCGGTCTCAGAACGATCAAACCTGTTTCACTCAAAAATGCTGTACGTTACGGCCGGCATAGCTCTCAGGTTCATTAGAGTACTCAAACCTCCTCACCCGGCAAATGCCTTCGTTAAGGTGGAGATACCATCGAGGAGGAAAAATGTGTGAGGACAGTTTTCCTCTTTTTCATTTCACAGGGTTAGAATTTATTTTATTTTTATTTTTATTCTAATATAAACTCTAATATAAACAAAATGATACAATAAATTTAATATACAAAATACAATACAAAATATAATCTAACATTTAATATAAAATAATTTATTACATGGCATTACACGAGAATATCCAAAATATACGTATAATAAAAAATTTATTAGAAATTTTTAGACTTGACAAAACTTTTTG
>NW_021848804.1:0-2352 GCF_003651465.1 Formica exsecta | reverse complement strand
TTCACAGGGTTAGGATTTATTTTATTTTTATTTTTATTCTAATATAAACTCTAATATAAACAAAATGATACAATAAATTTAATATACAACATATAATACAAAATATAATCTAAAATTCAATACAAAATAATTTATTACATGGCATTACACGAAAATGTTCAAAATATGCGTATAATAAAAAATTTACTAGAAATGTTTAGAATAGACAAAGCTTTTTAGCAACAATTTATTACGCGATATTTATTATTAATAATTGATATACAATTATAAAGCTTAATAAGTTTTATATAATATAAATAATCGCGACCAAAAGAGTCGTTAATAAAATTTTCAATCATTTCTCAATTATAAAAGAAAAAGAATTTGCACTACTAGCGGATTTTATGCAGACTTTCAAAGAAAATATTCAAGATGCAAAAAAATAGATAAAGCTTCGATGTAAATCAACGACTCAATTATAAAATAAATTGCGATTTAAAATTCGCGAACAGACGTAAGGAATAAATAGACCGACGATATTCGTGATATCCGATTGCGATACGCGTAATTTCTACAATAATCGAAGCAACACACGTACGCGCGCGCGATATAATTACTATTATTTTATGCAAAGATATTTCGACAGATATTCCAGATCTGTAATATAGCATCCACTGTCCGATTTACTTTCCAATACGCGATTTTATACGGATGTCGCGATCAACAATAAGATACATATTTTATCACGCGAATAACTGGTTTAATAGGATAAAATGGGTCTTATAAGCCTTAAAATATTATAAAAAATTACGTTATCGCCACGTTTTATGGAGAATAACAGACCCAACGATTTTAACAAGGCCCTCTCTCCGCCCGGTGACACGCCGGTTAATATCCGACAAAAAAAAGAACGATCCTAAAGGTAGAGAACGACCAACGTCTTGTTTCTATATCAGTTTCTGCAAGATCGATCCCTCGGGTACCAATTATTCGAGACGAATCAAACCCGATAACAGCAAAATTTAAGATATTTCAATTCAGATACTTTGCAAGATAAAATAAATTGACATAATTTCAAGTAATTAATTTTAAGCTATTTATCTGTAACGTTTAAATAAATTAATTTGTCGATATTTTACTGATATCGGGGTACCCATTCGATTTATCTCGAAGATTTAAGTATTCGCACATTCATATATGTAATTTCGTATGCATATAACATAATATTCAAAGAAGTATAAAAAATTTTTGAAATTGTATACTGATTTGCGCATGTATTTTATTATATATATAAAATAGTATATATATTCTAAAAACACTAATCTAAGACTAATGTCTTAAAACGGCGGGATGTCCAGAATCTGCAAATAGTTTCTTAAAAGAAACCAAAAATTAATGTTCATGTCCCAAGTGCCTAGAAAAATAGTTTCTCAAAAGAAACCAAAAATTATATTAATTAATAGTTAATTATTAAAATACATTTGTTCGTAACCATTTTTTTATCAAAAAAGTCAACAAAAATGGACAAACTGATTACAATTTGAAATTATTAAAAAAATATAAATGTATACACAATAGCTATATCCATGTTTAATCTACTATTAAATCTTTCTTTTTCATAAAGACAGTAATAAATTAATACTAATAACGATAGAAGAACACTTTTAACGAAGAAAAGAAAATATATTTTTCTTCTAAATATACTGTTTAAATTAATTTCGTAATTTGACTTTAAAAAGGCGTGTGGCGCTCGTCGTTGAGTTACTACCGAAACCATTGCTTTCAGGAATCGTCAGGAAAACCTGGGATTAATTCCAATCCTGCAACGAAAATCCCCAATTTTCAACAGAGCACCAAACTAGACGTCGCGAATGGATCTTACAAAAACTAACAAGAAATAATTTTCTACGATGAAGATCGTTTCGACTATTTCCCGATACGAACCAGGCAACTTTATTAACGTTCACCTGACGAGAGGGACAGCGATCGTGTTCAAAAATAGGAAGAACGGGAAGAACGCGATAAGAACGTGGAAAAAACGCGAAAGAAACACGATAAAAATACGAAAGAAACGCGAAAAGAACGCGGAAAAAACGTGGTGTTTTTGCAGTGTAATTTATTAATTAATTTTATCTATATTTAGTTTTAATACGGAAATTGTATAAATACATCAATCTCTAATTGAAAGTAAATCATAAAATTCGTAATAATTTACTCGTGATTTTGCAATATCGAAGGTAATCATTAAATTTTATGATCGTTAAATTTTATGAACGAGAAGCTAATATTTAATCGTTAGTTTAACATCAAATCTTCACATTCTTATTAGATATTTTTTATATTTAATATCAAAGAATTATATATATTTGTAAA
>NW_021848803.1:17475-18956 GCF_003651465.1 Formica exsecta | reverse complement strand
TTGGAATCACTTTAAATCTAAATATTTATGTTCACATTCCTAGATCGGTATACAAATATATATTTGTATTTTTTATATACTTTTGAACCAATTCATAAATGCGACTGTCAATATTTAGATTCAATGTGATCTCAAAGGCCTAGCTAGCAAAAATCATTTCACATCCGTAGCAAAAGCGTTCTGTATTGCAATGATGATGTATCGTAGATTGAGACATAGACAGCAAGAGATATATTGAATTATAAGAAACATGCAACTACAAGAGATATGTCGAACAAAAAGAAATTTAAGGATTTGGCTGATTGTTTTACTTACTCTTTATTTTATGTGCTTTTAGACTTTATTTTATGTCCTCTATGGTACTTCGTCAATGTGCGCTGCACTTCTGCGTTTTAACAATTTTTTTGCAATTGTATGAAATTCTACTAATACAATTTGACTCACAATCAGTCAATTATACATAAATACAAGTTATCCCTTTCCTGCAACAAAACGTTGTAACATAACGAAAATCTGCAATAAATATAAATAAATTTGTGTAGCTACAATAATATATTAATAAGAATTTTAGAAAAGAATAACAGCATTCGTATCAAATATAAGAATCAAGTATAAGTTCACAATAAAATACCAGAAATTTAAAATATCCGATTAACACTTTTGAGGTTAATTTGTGTTGGATTTGTAAATAATGTTTTATCGAAAATTACCAAATATGTATACAAAATATTATAAAAAATATCTTTTATGCAAGAATATCTTCAATATTTTTATGTTTAATGATATAATTTAAAAGAGAAAGGAAAGTTTACCTGCGATTAAAATTACGTTGCATCGTAAGCGATTACAAGCAGTAGAGAAAAGGTCAGCGCCGGCAATTCCGGAAATTACGTAACTAAATAAATGGCGCTAGTCACACACATATCCGCTAATATAGTTAATATTTTGGGTGCGTTCCACTTCACGACCGCAACGCTCACGATATCATTTCATCTTTGTTGTTCCTCGAAAGTTCAACAAAGACAGATGATGCTCGCGAGCGTTGCGCTCGTTAAGTGGAACGCGCCCTTTGTACATTCTATACATAATTCCAAAATTGCATAATATGGATGTTAGGCATGTTCTCAGAGTAATTATATTATAAATATTGTGACGTTGCCGTCTCGCGCGCGTTCGCCGAGTTCCTCTCCGATCGAAAAAGCGCGGGCTGAAGGGCCGCGCCAGTCGAATCATTGCGAGAACCGTACCGTTACCTCCAGAGAGGCGTCATTAATTGAGATTTCGAGCGTAATATTAATTTCGTTTATGATTTTCTTTTGTATGAATAATTCATTTGGGAGCCTCATCGGAAGAAGGAGCGGAAAGTCGCTGAAGCATCACGGAAAATACGATCGCCAATCAAGGAAGACCTTGCAGGGGCAAGGAGCCAGCAATTTGGAAATCCAAAACATCTAACGGCCAAACTAGCTACGTCACGACGG
>NW_021848803.1:0-195 GCF_003651465.1 Formica exsecta | reverse complement strand
TTGAGGGTTAAGATGGGCCAATAATTTATTTAAATAATTAAATATTCTATATAAAATTATAGAAATTCAAAGAGTTAATGATAAGGATAGACAAAATCTTAGTTGACTAGAAATTGTAAAAATATAAGGGAATAGGCTAATTAAATTAGAAATAATTAAAGAAAATAGTCGCGCGCGTTTGTATGTGATGTTACC
>NW_021848802.1:0-1301 GCF_003651465.1 Formica exsecta | reverse complement strand
CTCGAAATTCGCGAATCAAAATACTATCGCAGAAAAGTTCTCGAAAAATTAAGTTAAGAGATTATTTTGATTCACAAATTTCGGGACATCTTGTATATATAATTGCATATTTGACATAACTTGCATTATTTTATTCATATATATGTAAGTATATATTTATATGCATGTAAGTACTTTCTGTGTGTGTGTGTGTGTGTGTGTGTGTGTGTGTGCGTGCGTGCCTATGTGTGTGTGTGTGCGCGCGCGCGTCCTTCCTGTCCATGCATGTACTTTAGTATATTTCAAACTTTTTTGTTAATAACTTTTTTCAAGGTCAAGGTGATTCAAGACGATGACCTCGATAACATATGTCAAGTTCATGGTCATACGAGGGGGGGTCTCCTTTTATGCAGGTTTACCTTTGTGTAATTGGTATTTCTTGCAGAGGATGTAGGAAATGTTTTTGTTTGCATTTACGAGGTAGATACAGGGTCATAGATATTTTGTCAATAGTCGGATTCATCTATTTCGGTGAATAAAAATAATTAAAGTACTTTCTTATTCCTTTAAATTTTAGTTTTAAATCAGAAATAGGTTTGGGTTAGGTTATATCTTTCGGAAGTGGAGCCCCCGCATGTACTTTAGTATATTTCAAACTTTTTTGTTAATAACTTTTTTCAAGGTCAAGGTGATTCAAGACGATGACCTCGATAACATATGTCAAGTTCATGGTCATACGAGGGGGGGTCTCCTTTTATGCAGGTTTACCTTTGTGTACATTGTATTTCTTGCAGAGGATGTAGGAAATGTTTTTGTTTGCATTTACGAGGTAGATACAGGGTCATAGATATTTTGTCAATAGTCGGATTCATCTATTTCGGTGAATAAAAATAATTAAAGTACTTTCTTATTCCCATCCACACAACAATTGTGGGGTGGACCTTGCTTTGCGTTGTAAAGTATATGCGTGGACGCAGTAGGTTCCGACCCCCTGTGGCAGGCTCCACTACAAAAAACTAGACACATAGGTTTGGGTTGAAACTCGCTTTGCGTGGAAAATTGTAAATCCATGTGGAACATTGCTTCGCGTTGTAAAGTACATGCGTGGACGCAGTGAGTTCAGCTCCCCCTACGGGGGGCTCCACTTTCGGAAGTTATAACCTAACCCAAACCTATTTCTGATTTAAAACTAAAATTTGATTTGGATTACGTTATATAACCCAAATTCTAGTTTCGGGGCGGAATTTTTTCGGGGTGGGGATACAGGGGGAGGGGCCCCGCCCCTCCCTCGCCCACGCGTTAAAGTCGTAAGCCTTTTTCAA
>NW_021848801.1:0-696 GCF_003651465.1 Formica exsecta | reverse complement strand
GGAGGTTTTCTGCATGTTTTTGAGAGGGGAGGATCCTTTGATAGATGTGTCGTTTTGTGGGGGCTTCTTCATCTTGTCAATTACCGATGATACCAATACCAGGCGGCAACTCATCGGAACTGAAAAGTTTTACTTATTTATTAGATTGTTATTCAAGAATTGCAATTGAAGAAAGATATCATGAAAAGATACGCACATACACACACACATATCTTCAAAATTAGACAAGATTTTATTAAACTAATTCTTTTTTATATATTTTATAGCAATCCGTATATAGTGTAAGACGATTTTTCTCCGATATTCTTTCCGATGTAGTGACAATTTTGAAAGCGCAATGTGTTCAGTATAGTGTTCCAGCCTCGTTCTACAAGGGTTAATCGGCATTTGCCAAGCTACTGTCATACCTAAGTGCACCACTCATGTTGTCTATCGGATATTATCGCAGAACTTACCTCGGGGCTATCTTCGCGAGCTCGTGGCTAGGACACATACGAATCCGAACATGTTCAATAAAATTTTCACTCCGGTCTTGTATAAGCTGTATTTCGCGATACACAAGGCGAGCTTAAACGGCAATACGCAAAGAAGACCGATCGAGGCGCTAGGCGAACTGATAGAGATTCGCTATGGACCAAACAGCAATATACATGCCGTTTGATAACGAATAAAATTAAATTCTTGCCTGATGTTATG
>NW_021848800.1:76550-115209 GCF_003651465.1 Formica exsecta | reverse complement strand
ATTTAATATTATATATATTTTCTAATAATTCGTTTTTCGTTTAATATCATGTGATGCGCCATTAAATTACTGCGTTCTTTATACTTGTTCACTAGCTAGTCCTCGCTTGCACTAGTTCAGTTCGTGTGAACTCAGTGCAGCTATAAAGAACAGACCTAAAATTAGAAAGATCAGAAAGATGATCGTAAACTACAATCTCTCGCAATCTTCTTTCCGATAATATCAAATAGATTTAATAAGTAATGTCACAATCTAGAATTTGGCAATATGGTATACCGTTTATGATTTTTATACTCGGCGGATCGTTTGGCCTTCGAGAATTTACGGAGTTACGGTAATTATCTGAATCTTGTAGATTTGCATCGACATTCCGTTTATTAAACTGTTTCTACCTGACAACATTTTTTTGATATTAAGCGAATTTTCATACACAGGTATAGATATAAAAGTACAAATGACTATTCAATTCGGGACGAATTAGAGAAAAAAGGAATCGAGACAAGACCATTAGAAGAAATCACCTTAGAAAAAGAATACGAGAAATTAGAAAAGGTATACATGTTGGGATAGTAATACAGATTAATAAAACACTAATGTTGCAAGTTTTCTGAAAATGTAACTTATAATGTGTGCAAAAAATGTTTCTTTTAATTTTATTTGATCAAAATAAAACGAGACATGTCTTGTTGAAAGGATAGGCGAAGGAAAACAGTTATAAAAATTATAAAATTTAAACAGAGGAATATTAATAAATACTAATCTATTCTGAAAATTTATATTAAATTCTTATTTTAAGTATTTTTAATCATAATGCATTTGTGTCTGAAGAATTCAAATATTGTAGAATACACTTATTTTCAGTTTAAGAATATATACACAATGCTAAGTAAATAATATTGAGAATAATAATTTTATTTGGAATTACAAATGCAAAATTATCTTTTGTGTTATATAGAATTATAGTTCTATAAATTCAAAAAAGATATCCTTATAATTTGTTTATGGAGACTATATAATGTACTTTTTCTTCAGGTGGATCTAGACAATTGGAAGAACATTCGAATACCGAGACAATGGGAAGAACCAGAAAATACAAAGGTTTAGTTATCAATTAAAAAATTTTTACTGTAATTTGTCCGTATACGATTAACATAATGAGCAATATATAATTAATTTTTATCAGTTTTTACAAGAGATATTTGTGTGACCACCTTTAGTTACATAGATTCTTACTAAATAATTATATAAGATAATTAAGAGATAACATAATAAAACAAATAATTACAGCTTTGCATAATCTGTTTTGCTTAATACTGAACAAAAAGATTACTAACAATAAAAATTACAAAATTCCCATTTCTGAAAGAATGTTAAATATTAGATTTTACATAATGATTGTGTGTGTATATATGCGCGCACGCGCGCTTACAATCTTGGAAAGATATTTTAAGTTACTATCATAAACATTTGTAATGAGTATTTTAATCGATCACATAATTAATTGAGTACATAATTTGAGATTTTACAATTAAACTAAGAGCTTTAAAATATTCTCTGAATACAACTATTTAGATCACAAAGATAACTTTCCCTATATATAGAATTATAATTTTTAATAAGCCATATTCAATTTTATAGTCAAATCATTTTTATATCAATTTCGTATTTGATTCCATATAAAATAAACTAAACCCTTTTTTCTCACAGTTAGAGGTCATACATATCTAACATAAATTCTAAGAGGATAATTTTACCTCGTGAGTCACATGATATAATGATATTTAAGAAACTTTCTAAAGAAATTTTATCACAGACCATTCCAAAGGAATCCTAATATAAAGTAAGAGAGATAAAGTACATCTCTCATAGAGCTATACTTATGTTATACTTAATTAATAGTCTTGTATATGGCAGTGCAGCGATAAATAAACGAGATAAAATTTGCATTTCTCTGAGTATGATTTATAGATGATTCAAATCTACTTTAAATAAATGTTGCTCATGTGTTTATATTAATGACATATCAGCTATTATATCTCCTTAATTACAGTCAAATCCTATTTACAATATTTTAAGACGCATTTGAAGAACACATCTTGATACTTACAAAAATATTGATTAAACACCCAGACTTTCTCAAAATGATGAATATGACCCGTTTAATATTGTTTAAGTCAGTATTCATAAATCCCTCTGCAAAGAAAATTACAAATTTTGTATTCCATCTTTTATTATAGGAACTGTTTATATAATACATGAAAAATTTTAAAAAATTATTTTTATATTTACCTTATCTTTTTTGGAATCCATACATACTCAATAAACTTTGTTGTTTTGAAACTAATGATAATTGTTTATTTTGACGCAATTGTTTTTTTTTCGTTATTGAATTAACTCGTGGTACCTGCAATAAAAAAATGTTTTTTTATAAATTTCATAAATAAAAATTAATTAATGACTACATGTATGTCTTTTTTTATTGATGCATATGAAACTTGTTTATGTAGATCTATATTTACCAGATTCACTGAACTTCGTTTTTTGAAAATTTCTTTCTTCTGCGAAGAGATTTGAGGATCTTCAATATTTGAGCATTCGGATAAATTATCTTGCAAATTGTTCGTATTTCCGTAATTAATTGAATTATTAGCAGCTTCCATATTAGAACTCAATAATAAAAATTCATCTAAACCACAATCTTTATCAATTGTTGTACAATGTGAAATTTCAGTTGGGTTGTAATTAAAGTACGATTTTTCAGAAACATCTTCACAAGTATTAGTCAAATATTCATTTTGATCTGATAAGATTGTATCATCGATATCTTTTACCGAGTTTGCAATTTCTGGATGGACTGCTATAGATAATGTTTCTAGTTTTTGACCTAGTGGTTCAGTATTAGCTCTAATATTGCATATACTGTCGCTTGTTTCTGGAATTACATTACATTCCATATTTTCCAAATCGACATCAATTTTCTTATTTTCCAATTCATTATGCTTTTCATTAACTTGTTTTGAGAAATATTTGCTTTCTATTATAATATTTTCATTTATGATAGTGCGTCGTATATGCATTAAATTTTTTCCTTTTCTTCGACAATTTCCGTTGGACAAAACACTCGGCGAAGTTGTGAGATCGGATACTCGTTTAACAAATGGATTTCTGAATTTAAATAATTCTGGTGATGTATTATTTTCTGCAAAGCATAAATATTCTTCTGCTTTCTTTTCAGGACTGGAAATTAGGTTAGCATCTTGACTGGAATTATACATATCCAAAATAGCATTTTCGTTTGAATCCTGACATTCTGAAAGCCTATTGCATGACACAATCATACTATTATGCAATTCTGATGAAGTATGTTCATTATTTAAAAGATTTCTTTGTAGAGCCATCTCTTTTTTAGCGATAATCGATGAATTTACTGCATTTTTGGAAAATAAGACATGATTTTTCGTTTTTAACTTATATTTGCTTGACCAAATGCTAATGTGAATTGTCAATGTTTGTTCTGCTTCTGTGTCTCGCTTCCTTTTACGCTCCTACAATTTACAATACATATTGATATGGAACACTTCTAATTTTGATTGCACATCATATTATCTTCAAAGCAAATGTAACATAATTTAACAGCAATTAATATATATAGCAACTTACGATTTTATCTGGATTAAAATCGTGAACTATTTTTAAAGTGGATGGATCACAATTGCCAAGGGCTAATTGCAAAGCAAGATCAGCATCTAATTTTTTACCGGCATATTGTAATTGATCCTCGGTAATGTCAACTGTGGGTGGATTTAATCTTATTTGCTTCCTTTGTAATGGACAGAACACTAATTGATGTTTGAATGTTATATCTGCCAATATAAATGCATCTCTATATTCCTGTGTTACAACCAGCGATTTCATGTTGAGTACTGATCCTATACGTGTCAACGCCTAGAAAAATGTAAACATTAATTAAAAGCAGAAAAAAAATAAGCCATATAAGTTATATAGTTTTCTATGTTATTACAAAAATATTTATATAGGGTTCTTGTTAAGCTATTTTTGTTCTATATTACTAAAATTTGAAAATTATATAGCAACTAACTCTATGTATATTATGATCTGTATTTCTCGCGATAAATTTTCGCGCTTTTGCCAATCCGATACCAGGAAGTGAAGGGAGATAGTCGCAACCAGACAAAATACAAGTGTAACGAAATTTATCCATATTAAACTCCTCCGGTTGTATATTCATCGCTAAATGTAATCGGTCTTGCTCAATCAAAACGCCATTTCCATTAAAATCCATTTTGAAAAATATCTATAATATAAAGCAGAATATAAAATTGTTTCTCTTCTTAATAAAGAGATTTATTTCAAAATTCTCAATTGTTTAAGCTGTCATCTGTTTTGCCTTAAAAAAATTTTAGAAAAAGATTGATAATTTTTTAATAATAAAAATATCATTGATAAAAATTTTATCTATAAAGATCATAAGTATTATTTGCATTATGTTTTACAGTATTATATATAGCTATATTTATATTAAATTATTACACAGAATGTCTGATAGCTATCGATTTTATTTTCAATAATAAATTTTTTGATAAACTTAAAATCGAATTTTCTTTAGTAGGAAACTCTTAGTAAGATATCTATAGTTTTCAAGTTATGAGATTGAAAAAAAATGCTTATGAATTTTGAAAAGCTAAATGATACTAATAAAACCATATTCTTCAAATAATTTTAAGCAGACCCTGAAGTTTAATTACAGATGTATAATGTTGAAATATACATTGCAATATATGTTTTATTTTTTCTAAGCAAAAATCAAGTGCAAGTTGGTCAGAAAATATGTCATTAAAAATAAATGAATTATGAAACATTCTGTTATGAGTATCTTTTTTGAAAATAATCAAATTGATTGTAAAGTTGTTATATATATATAGATTATGAGCAAATGTAATATACTAACTTTCTTACATCCAAATAATGTCAGGTCACTATCCTCCGTGATAACAACATCAGCTATACCACTAATATTTAAATATGCTAATTGTGCATCTGCCTCATAAGGAGCTACAATACAATCAATGTTCTCCTTCTGGCAATGTTTAATTAATTCTAATGCTATTTCATGAGTAATATCTATAGCTCGTTTCAACAAGTTTTTTCCCTCTGCAACTTGACCCATTTGTATTAACTCGATTGCTTTTTGACGATTTATTTGTCTGTTTCTAATAAATAATGTAATACACATTATTATTTATCAATAGTTCAATAATTGTGGTAAAATGTTACGTTAATTGATGTTAAACTTAAAAATAACGCAACTTTAAAATAAAACAATTATAATTTATAAACATTTCTTAAATTCGTAATATTTAAATGATTCGCCTATTCTTACGTACTGTCGTCTTTTAATCTCCGTGTGTTCCTTAGCAGGCAATCGTCGACCGTCAAATACCAAGATTGGTTTTATTTTATACTTTAAAAGCATGTCTATATACTTCATACAATACAGAACATACCTATAATGTAGGAAAAAAGCCATTAATCTTTGATATCTTAAAGAATATGTCAACATGTATAATATAATAATTGCTCTTACGCATTTGTTGTCTGTCCCATCATTAATTTCTCAGCACAAGAAAATACACCTTTGTGTAACCAACAATAAGAATCGATCGCGACAGCACTACCGGAAAATTCTCTAACGTTCGTCTTTTTAGAAGACTTTTCTAAGAATGGTAGCAAACCAGTAATACCCATATTTACAAATTAATTTGTTTTAAACAATTAAGAAGCACACAATTGAATACAATATTTTTTCTGTTTGGGATTGCGTTTTGCGTTGTCGCCAGTTGCCGCCAAATCATACATGCGGTGCTGTTTTCAGAGACGCTTTTTCTCGCACATGCGCGTGTTGAATATACATACATTCAGGGGTGCGTTCCAAAACTCTATCTTGGTTATCACAGATCGTTCCAAAACCCTCGGTACGAGTGGTATCTGTGCGGTAACCACAGACTTCTATATATTATATAGTTTAAGTATAATATATTCCAAAAACAAAGCGTTTTCGCACCTATATTTATAGGAACTTTTTTGTTCCAAATTCAATTTCCTATAAGACTCTGGATACCGATCATGTAACTTTTTCCCTAGGACGGAAACGTGAAAAATGAAAAATATTAGCATTGAAATCAATGGCAAAATTTTTCACTTTTCCGCCCTAAGGGAAAAGTTACATGATCGATACCCTGAAGTTTCATTGACCTGACTTGGAACACCCTGTATATAATATTATAATAATAATTAATAATATTAATATTATTATATATATTGTTGCGCCTCTTTTATTATAACACTATAATCTCACTTTTTCTATCTGAAACGTTTCATATTATTTATTTTTGGTCGATAAATACAAAATACATTGAAATAGAAAAGACAACATGACGGTAGAGCCAAAATAGATAGATTGGCTGTTTGTTCTTTTGATTTTAATTGCCCTTTTGCTTATTAAAATCATTCTGTGTTTTTTATTTAAAACTAATCTGTAGCAAATATAATATATATTGGAACATTAATATAATTAGCGGCTACATAACTTTTCAAAAATTGAGGAAAAGAAAAACAAGTTAGTCATGCTTTCTCAACTTGCCAACTGAATATTAGATATCGCAATATTTCTCGCACAATATGCTTTTGAAATGATATATTTTGTCACATTTGTTTTTTAAATATGCAGCTCTGAAGATTTCCCTTCTTTATTATGAGGTTAAAGACCATGATAATGTTTTGCAACCGGTTGCTCAACTCGCCGCAGGGGGTTCTTTCATCATAAATATATATATTAAGCAATGTTCTAACGTATACTAACAATAAGTATAACTGTTTCATAAATGTTTATTTGTTGTCGAATAAGCACTTTTTGAATAAAATTTATTACAATAATGTATTTATATTTAGATAATAACATAAGATACAATATTGTCAATCTAGGCACTTTTCTTATTTTTGTATAAATAAGTTAACGAGTCTTTATGCATAAATGTATATATATATGTGATCTCTCTTTATGCTTATCTCTATATATTGAATAAATAATATTATCATCACTGTTTTCGGATAACGAACAGAGTATGAATTTGTACATATTATCTGAGGTTACAAATATTCGGATATCCGCATATTATCAATGACTTATTAATATATCCAGAAATACGTAGTCGGTATTTGGAAATAATCTAATCAGCGCTAATAAGTGATTGATAATGCGGTCTTCTAGAAACAACAAAACTTCAAGACACTAACATTATTACAAAGGAAAAAAACGATTCTGAAATAGTTAAAAGATTTGTAGAGATGACAAAAGATGAAAAGATTTTTCTTTCTCTCTCTGAAACATTATACCAGGTATTTAAAATTTTATAAATAACAAAATGTAATTTGTCATGCAAAAATAAATCGAAAATGTATAATAAATTTTTATTACACTAGGTTTCGTTTATTTTTAAAACAATTGACTTAAGAAATTAAAAAATTAATAATATATTTGTGTTTCAAGACTATATCACCGATTATATCGAATTTGTCTTAATGTTAGCTGTCAAATATGTATAAAAAAATATAACATTCTGTATATGTGCGTTACAAAAATAAAAGAGGTTTTTTTAAAATATTTTACGCGTGTGCATGATTTGTCTCATTAATGCTCCTAACATATTTTAAATTTTTACTAATAATAAGTAAAATATTGTACTTTATTATTTACGTATATTTATAGTCTGTGCAGATAAATTTAATAAACATATAACACAAAGTCACATTACAAGAGTGTGGAAATCTATAAATATTATGTTATTAATTTTTTAATCTGTGTACAAAATTAATTTTCACGAAAACAAAACTTTACGTGAAAGAAATATATCTTACATTTTTTTTATTTTTGCATGAAAAATCTCCTCTCTGTTTTTGATTATACGAAGATTTCAGTTACGAATTTGGATACACTCTATATATACAGGATATCTTGTATGTACATGCACGGCAAATACTTCAGGTGGCTGTACATACTAAAGCAATTAAAAATGTTATGTGAACATATGTCCTACATATTATAGTTCCTGAGTTACAAAAGATTAAAGGAAATGTTGGAAGTGTCAGGTCCAACATACGATACAAACATTTTTTGACCCGATCTGGTATTTACAAAGAACATCGATATGTACAAAACAAAATATCAAATAATTCTTTAGATTTGTTAGACGATATATCACTAAATAACAAGCTGATTCATGCATGTTGGTGTTTACTTCATTTTTTTGTTACAATCTAAAATTTATTGTATGTGTATGTGTGCTACACAAATTAATAATGTTCACGATCTGCAAGAATGGATGCAAAATGGATTGAAAAATGCATATCTTTTTTATTTTATATTTATATAATATAACGTAATGTGTGAAAGATCCTCATAAGTATTGTGAAAAAAAAAGGAATAAAACATTTGTTTCTTCTTTCTGTCTGTTTAGTCTGATTTAACTATATATCTTGCGTATTACGTTATCTATCTATACTATAGGTATGTGTTTCCCTTTCGCGTGCACTTTCTGCTTTCAAAACGAAGCAAACATGATATGCGGTTTTAGCACAACGAAGAAGAAAAATGTATAGAGAAATATATGTAAAATATATTTGATACAAATAGATGTGATTTAAATAAATATATATGTATATAATACTAATTATACTTTTTCTTGTTTTTTTCTCTTGCGTTTATTATTTTCTTGTACCACTGCAATATCTTTTTTCCAGCGATAAGAATTCTTTATATACATATATATATATATATATATAATATGTATTAGAGGATATAGTAAAAAGCACAAAAATATTTTTAAGAAGAGTATAAACACACATAAGATTAAATGAATTTCATACAAGAATAAAAAATAAAGATAAAGGCAATATACAAAAATAATGCTGCGATAAAAAATTAAATGTTTATTAAAATTTGAACTCTTGTCTTATGAAACCGGTATCGACGTATACATCATGCTAACGACAGAGTCAAGCCTTCCCTCTTATGCAATCTTGCTGATAAACATATCTCGCACGGGCGAGCCTCCAGGAACGTCAAGTTGTGCATGCGTATATGTACATGTTCTGTTATGCATGATTTGCCATTCCCAAGTTTATGATTTGGGAGTAAATGCGAGAGACTCTGGAATATTATAACGTACGGACACGTATAAGTTTTAAGACACGAGAAATAATCTAAAATTTTCAGCGATATCGCGGAGAAACATAGCTATATATGTAAATAAAATGACTTATATATTAAAATAAAATATTTCAGTTTATTATTAATTATATTGAATCATATATAGTAACTTTACATATGTCAAATGTTTTACATTATATTATTAAAGAATTTATATTTATTTAACTTAATGTCACCTACGGTTTTTTAAAAAGACACACGCTGTTTTTTTTCGTGTTATAAGAATAAAGTATAAGATCTTTTTTTAATGTTTTTATATACATTTAATATTTATATTTATGTTTATATTTGTATTTATATTTATATTTATATTTATACTTTATTGTACATTATGTTATATTAAAAATTATGATTATATATGCGAAATAATTATTTATAAACTTGATTTGTTTCTATTAATTAAAATCGTATATGTATAATTAATGTATAAATTTATATATTGCATAAATTACATGATTTAGCTATACCTATACAATCTCTTGGCACTTTGTCGATTGTGCAGCCGTCACTGACAGATACTAATTTGTTGTAACCTCGATAGTATCCGCTCCTGGTTCTGGTCCGTAGTCCACCTACTGTCTGGGTGCGATAATTATATAAATTCGATATGTGTTGCGATAAAAGACATAGCGAGATGACAATGTCGTTTCTCGCTTTTGTTAGAACAGTAAAAATAACAAAGCAAACTTATGTTTGTGTATGTATAATATATATATTTCTGTTTATTTGTCAATATCCACCTATGTATATATGTCATATTTCTTGAATATGAAACACACGCGAGATTTTAAATTGTATTGCATCATTTGCTATGTATTTTGTATGTAAGAAGCGATTTCTGTTATCTTTTCAACTAATTTTTTAACGATAGCATATTAGATGCAAGTGGACTTGTTACACCGAGATCTTTTATATTATCAATATCCCGTTTCACTATTTATTTGTAATCATTCTCAAAATAATTTAACTGAAATATAAGTTCTTTCGGCAGAGTTAAATGAGATATTAGTTTTATTTCGCACGTGCGAAGAAAGATTGAATGTTTTCAATATTTACGATCTTGCAATCGTGCGAGAAAGAGAGAGAAAGAAAAAGAAAGATCATGCATAAGATATTTTAGAAAACTGTAAACGATAGTCATCTATTTTTTTATCTATTCTATAATAGTATATAATTAAAAATGCGCATGTGCATCATATTTTTTATATATACAAGTTTAATCGGAAAATAGATACTAAAATTTACACAAATCTGTTTCTAAATTTTTATGTAAAGCATGCAGATATGATATAATCTAACAATATATTTTTAAACACGTCTGTCTCTAATTATTTAATTGATAGATTTAATTTTCTCTTCTTTGAATATCTTTATAATGTATAATTTTTTCCTTATTTCTCAATTTGTATACTGATGCATGTAGTATTAGCTCTATAGGAAAAGTACTCTACATGCACATACACACTATCCCACTCAACCATTCACTCACTCATTCACTTATCTGCCTTCCTCCTTCCACATCCACCTACATCTTTTTTATTTTTTTTTTTCCACATCTCCCAACATCTTTTTTATTTTTTTTTTTATCATATTATAACAAAAATTACAGTTGTAATGTTTTCTTTTACATTTTATTTTGATTTAAAATAATTTTCATACAAATCAAATAGATATTATATTACCGGAAAACATCGGCTAAATATGTTTTAGAAAAAATATAAAAATTAAAATTATTTTTGGCAAATGTTAATTATCGTTTTTCATTTTATAGTCATAGTAGATATAGTCATTTTTAGTATATATATTAATATAAATATATATGTGTATGTGTGTGTGTCAAATATTATATTGTATCATATTTGATACACGTGCATATATTCAATATCCTATATTCTATATTACTTTTTTTTCAACACATACATGTGTTGACTATCGAAAAATCTATATTACGCATAGTAAATGAGACTTGTGATGATGATAATATGATCCCGATGCTATAACTCTTTCTCTCTCGAGAAAAGTGACATATATATCTCCCACTCGTAAACACGAGTATTAAAGTTCTTCTTCTACGAATCTCATTATCACTTATCAATATTTCGCACGAAATGCTGAGCAGACTCTTGAGTACCCGAATAAAAGACACGATCCTTTCATCGGAGTTAGATAATTGTGTGAAATGTGGATTGCAAATAGTGGTCTTACTCGTTTGACGGACGGTAAATAAGTCGTTCACGCAAAACAGATAGCGGAAAGTCGATTGGCAAGTACATAAATAAAACAGTGAGAGCGGCTTTCGGTATAAAATTCGCCCGTTCGACCGATTCGATTTAATATTAATCTAATCGCCATCGAATAGCTTTCCTGGAACAGCATCCGGTCCAGTGACTTGAATCATTAAGGATATAACAGAACGCAACAGTGTGACATTCAGAAGCGCATCAGCTGATCTTTAGTCGCGACTGTTATTTTGCGGTCATCGTTCATGGGATCGTCCGAGACGTCACAATTTCACGCCCCCTACTATTAACCGGAAGTTTAACGAAGTGACTTCTTATCAATCAATTGAATAAGAAGATTGCTAGGGTTCGCCCGCAAAAGAAATACGTTCAGTTATCGCATATAAAGCCAGCGTTTTGACAACATGCCGTCCAAACTTTATCGTGTCAGCTGGAAGAATCTGACGAGAATTTCGCGACGATCTGACAGCAAAAGGGATTTCTCCATCAGATGTTTCGTTAACGACAATCCGCTCAGCTTAACTTCGATTCATGATCCAAAGATTAATCGTTCTGCACATTTCTTCGCACCGTCTATTTTTGCGCTCGAAAGAGTCCGTAGGATGCCGCACGGAATCGATATTTATAATTCACAGTAAGTACCTGCTCTCTTTTCTAATCCTCAAGTATATATCACATTAAACAATACAATACAAAAATAAAATTAAAAAAACGATAACGTATGTTTTCTCTTTAGGAAAAGATATTCTATGTCAGCTTTAACAAATAGTTTAAGAGAAATAATATAAATTTCAGTTCAAAGAACAATTGTAAAGTATAAGATCTTTTTTTAATGTTTTTATATACATTTAATATTTATATTTATGTTTATATTTGTATTTATATTTATATTTATATTTATACTTTATTGTACATTATGTTATATTAAAAATTATGATTATATATGCGAAATAATTATTTATAAACTTGATTTGTTTCTATTAATTAAAATCGTATATGTATAATTAATGTATAAATTTATATATTGCATAAATTACATGATTTAGCTATACCTATACAATCTCTTGGCACTTTGTCGATTGTGCAGCCGTCACTGACAGATACTAATTTGTTGTAACCTCGATAGTATCCGCTCCTGGTTCTGGTCCGTAGTCCACCTACTGTCTGGGTGCGATAATTATATAAATTCGATATGTGTTGCGATAAAAGACATAGCGAGATGACAATGTCGTTTCTCGCTTTTGTTAGAACAGTAAAAATAACAAAGCAAACTTATGTTTGTGTATGTATAATATATATATTTCTGTTTATTTGTCAATATCCACCTATGTATATATGTCATATTTCTTGAATATGAAACACACGCGAGATTTTAAATTGTATTGCATCATTTGCTATGTATTTTGTATGTAAGAAGCGATTTCTGTTATCTCAACAACTAATTTTTTAACGATAGCATATTAGATGCAAGTGGACTTGTTACACCGAGATCTTTTATATTATCAATATCCCGTTTTATTTATTTGCCATTCCCAAGTTTATGATTTGGGAGTAAATGCGAGAGACTCTGGAATATTATAACGTACGGACACGTATAAGTTTTAAGACACGAGAAATAATCTAAAATTTTCAGCGATATCGCGGAGAAACATAGCTATATATGTAAATAAAATGACTTATATATTAAAATAAAATATTTCAGTTTATTATTAATTATATTGAATCATATATAGTAACTTTACATATGTCAAATGTTTTACATTATATTATTAAAGAATTTATATTTATTTAACTTAATGTCACCTACGGTTTTTTAAAAAGACACACGCTGTTTTTTTTCGTGTTATAAGAATAAAGTATAAGATCTTTTTCGTCTGTCTCTAATTATTTAATTGATAGATTTAATTTTCTCTTCTTTGAATATCTTTATAATGTATAATTTTTTCCTTATTTCTCAATTTGTATACTGATGCATGTAGTATTAGCTCTATAGGAAAAGTACTACATACACACATACACACTATCCCACTCAACCATTCACTCACTCATTCACTTATCTGCCTTCCTCCTTCCACATCCACCTACATCTTTTTTATTTTTTTTTTTATCATATTATAACAAAAATTACAGTTGTAATGTTTTCTTTTACATTTTATTTTGATTTAAAATAATTTTCATACAAATCAAATAGATATTATATTACCGGAAAACATCGGCTAAATATGTTTTAGAAAAAATATAAAAATTAAAATTATTTTTGGCAAATGTTAATTATTGTTTTTCATTTTATAGTCATAGTAGATATAGTCATTTTTAGTATATATATTAATATAAATATATATGTGTATGTGTGTGTGTCAAATATTATATTGTATCATATTTGATACACGTGCATATATTCAATATCCTATATTCTATATTACTTTTTTTTCAACACATACATGTGTTGACTATCGAAAAATCTATATTACGCATAGTAAATGAGACTTGTGATGATGATAATATGATCCCGATGCTATAACTCTTTCTCTCTCGAGAAAAGTGACATATATATCTCCCACTCGTAAACACGAGTATTAAAGTTCTTCTTCTACGAATCTCATTATCACTTATCAATATTTCGCACGAAATGCTGAGCAGACTCTTGAGTACCCGAATAAAAGACACGATCCTTTCATCGGAGTTAGATAATTGTGTGAAATGTGGATTGCGAATAGTGGTCTTACTCGTTTGACGGACGGTAAATAAGTCGTTCACGCAAAACAGATAGCGGAAAGTCGATTGGCAAGTACATAAATAAAACAGTGAGAGCGGCTTTCGGTATAAAATTCGCCCGTTCGACCGATTCGATTTAATATTAATCTAATCGCCATCGAATAGCTTTCCTGGAACAGCATCCGGTCCAGTGACTTGAATCATTAAGGATATAACAGAAAGC
Organism: Formica exsecta; assembly: GCF_003651465.1. NCBI lineage: Eukaryota > Metazoa > Arthropoda > Insecta > Hymenoptera > Formicidae > Formica > Formica exsecta. The sequence continues at coordinate 100,745 of NW_021848800.1, read as the reverse complement.
AACAGTGTGACATTCAGAAGCGCATCAGCTGATCTTTAGTCGCGACTGTTATTTTGCGGTCATCGTTCATGGGATCGTCCGAGACGTCACAATTTCACGCCCCCTACTATTAACCGGAAGTTTAACGAAGTGACTTCTTATCAATCAATTGAATAAGAAGATTGCTAGGGTTCGCCCGCAAAAGAAATACGTTCAGTTATCGCATATAAAGCCAGCGTTTTGACAACATGCCGTCCAAACTTTATCGTGTCAGCTGGAAGAATCTGACGAGAATTTCGCGACGATCTGACAGCAAAAGGGATTTCTCCATCAGATGTTTCGTTAACGACAATCCGCTCAGCTTAACTTCGATTCATGATCCAAAGATTAATCGTTCTGCACATTTCTTCGCACCGTCTATTTTTGCGCTCGAAAGAGTCCGTAGGATGCCGCACGGAATCGATATTTATAATTCACAGTAAGTACCTGCTCTCTTTTCTAATCCTCAAGTATATATTACATTAAACAATACAATACAAAAATAAAATTAAAAAAACGATAACGTATGTTTTCTCTTTAGGAAAAGATATTCTATGTCAGCTTTAACAAATAGTTTAAGAGAAATAATATAAATTTCAGTTCAAAGAACAATTGTTCTACATTGATTTGAACAACAGTTATAGACAGAACAAGCATTGCTATAATTTATATAATTTGAGTATGACTTTATCTTGTCTTCCTAACTGTATAATATATTAATTCTTTATTAAAGCTCCTTCACTAACATCATATTGAATTTCTGATGTCAGAAAGTAGAAATTAGGTGAATTTTTTCTTGTGAAATATTTATATGATAATACAATTAATAAAATAGATCCAAGATTCTTTTTTCGATTCATAGATTAATAAAGAGCTATAAATCTTTATCGATTATCATAAGATCTACTTTTGCTATGAATGCAAGACACATACAAATAAGCTATACATGCATTTATTAATTCAGAGTAATACAAAAAAAGTTTTTGATACGTTTTACTAATCCACAATATTGAATACGAAAATAGTGGCATACAAAAAAACTTGTTTATTTTACAAGAAAAAGATTCACATAATTTCTCGCTTCTGACATTGTAATTCAATATAGCTGCAATGAGGACACAAGAGTTTTCAGTCTTATTTATGCGCGACATATCATATATTTCAAGTTCAGTCACACGACTTGTCATAAAGATATAAATCTGATTCTTTCTAAATAATGATAAACGTAAATTTTTGCTAAATCATATTTTTTCTGTCGTTTTCTTAATATCAGAAATTATTTCAAATTTGTCACATATAAAGTTTATTCCTTTGGAATTTGAAGAAAAATTGCCATCAAAAAATTTATGTTTCAATTTTTATTATGATTTAACGATATTGTTTTGACTCAAATATATCAAATAGTTCTTATCTTTTTTTTTGTCTTTGAATAATATGAACAAATAATAAAAATTAACATTTAAACTAATAAAGTAATAAATTGTAAAGTGTAAAAAAAATCGAAGACCGCAAGTGAAAAATAATTTCTGATTATAGTTCTAATGTTATTGATATATTTATTGTTATTGATATTTTCTTATTTTATTATGTGTTTTTATTAATTTTAAAATATTATTATAGTAGCCGAGATTAAGAGTATCGAGATTTTATCAATCTTGTTACATTTGATGATAAAAAAAAACTATCAGAAAATAATAACATTTAATCATATAATTAATCATTTAATTTGCAATTTACTGCTGTAAAAGCAGTTAATTAAGTAACAATATTCTAGCTGTTATTTTTGGACATTATTTGATTAAAAACTAAGTACGGTTGACTGAAATTAATAAACATTTTACTTTTCTAATAATAATAGCTTAACAACAATTTCTTTCATATATTTTATATATTTTATCTTTATATTTAAGTTTCAATTAATTATTATAATTGGAAGTTATAATAATTGTAATGAACATATATATATAAAGATAAAAGAAAAAGTTAAATGATATAATGGTCAACATCAAGTTAAAAAATGTTTAAATTATACTATTATAACTCACAATCAGTCAACTCTGGTTAGTTTTTAAGCATACGCGTGTAAAAAATAATAGCCAGAATATTGTGCATTCTAGTTGTTATTCAGTTTATCTTATCTAATTGTTAACTATAGTTATTGGCCATAAAATAATAACCAGAATATTCTGACCTTTGACTAGACATAAACTAATTATCACTTACTGATCCGTTGGCCTGACTAGTTTCTGGCTATTTTTCGTTTAGAAAATGCTCTTTTAACAGTGTCTGCTATTAAAAATTAAAATTATCTATATACTGATTAGTATAGCCAGCCATCTAAATAGGATTTTATCTAAAACAGAATTTTTTTACCCAGTCTTTAAACAGTATACCTAAAATATTAGAAACGGGCCACAGTTATTTGTAATCAGTTCTTTCCCGAACATTTTCTCAGTCGGGTGGCTTTAGTTCCGATTCATCAACCGAACTCTTAGTTAAAACGATATCGTTCAATCATATATATTTACGCAAAGAAAAAATTTTAAAAGAAATATAAATTTTAAAGAATTTGTTAAAGAATATTTATTGACGAAAAAAAATAAGGTATATAATATACTCAATATATTCGCGATACATTTTCATTTGCGCGATATTGTCTTTGTTCAACATGTATCTGTATTTTTTTCAGAATGCCGAAATTTATTGTAACTCACGCAGCAAAAGATCCATTGACCAAAAATGGATACGATTATATTAATAAAGTACCATTATTAAACGCATGCACGATAGAAATCTCGTCAAAAATTCGCCATTACATCGAGGAATGCGCTTCGCTTTGCTGTCCTAAGGATATTTACATATGCAACGGTACAGACATTGAATATATGCAAATGCTGAAAATTCTCCAGAAAAGTGGGACTATCAAGAATTTGCCTAAATATGAAAATTGGTGAGTGTTTCATATTCATTCGCGCCATAAAGTATTTTATTATATTATATTTGTGTGTTAAGTTTTAATTTTCCTATTTGATAAAATTTAAAGAATTATAATAATCAAAATGAGGACTTTTACGAAACATTCTTAACATATTAATTGTCTTTTTATAGCAGAATAAAGTCGAAATAAAACACACTAGTTGTGTATTTCATTTTAAAAAACTGTTATTAAATCATTATTTCTAATGGCCCATTTTAGGATAATTCATTAAAAAATATACATAAAAATCGATTAAACATATTGAATCATATATCTGATCTTATTAATTACTAGCTGGCGTTTTTTCCTCGCGCGCTTCGCGCACTCGGTACTTCACGCACGTTTTTCTTTACTACTCGGCTCCTAAATGTTGCAACGCGATAATATATAGCCTATGTTATTTAGGAAGATCTAAGCTATCCATCAGTGAAAGATCTTTTTAAATCAGTTTAGTAGTTTCTGAGATTACCCCGAATGGAACAAACAAACTTTATCTCTTTATATTATAGTGTAGATTAAATTAGAGCGATTGCTTTACAAAGATATATATATATATATATATATATATATATATATATATATATATATATACACACACACACACAAAATATCTAAAATATTTACTTTTCAACTGATTTCACCTATTGTTTAATGAGAAATATCGTATAATAATTATCATACATTATATCAAGTATCAAAATCACAGAATTTCTATAGAATTAAAAGATTATTGATTTATTATGTTTGTAATATGTTTATTTTTTCAATGCAGTTGGCTGGCGAAAACTAATCCTGCAGATGTGGCACGCGTAGAAAAACGTACATTCATCTGCACAGATTTGAAAAGTGACACTGTCCCTACACCACGTGAGGGTATAATTGGAGAGCTTGGAAATTGGATCTCTCCGAATGATATGAAACAAGCTATCTTGAAACGTTTTCCAAACTGTATGAAAGGTCAGTAGAAGTTTTATTGCATTTTTGTAATTTGTTATTGATACGCGCGTATTATATAAACTATACAAGAGATCTTAAAACAACCTGATGTCCTTTCAATATTAGCAGATTGTCTGGATAATTTAGCGACAATTTTTTTTTAGTGAAAATGTCGAGCCATCAATAATTTCCGAGTTATAAACGATTGAAAAAAGGGCTTTTTGCTAACTAAATTTTGTGGAGTTAAAAGATTCACAGAATTATATTCTTCAGTTAATTTCAGATGGCATTTATATTTTAATAAAATTTTAATTTGATAGTTACTAAGATATACGATGGAAAAAATTGAAGTTTGTAAGAAATAATGACTTTCTTTGACATTTCCGCTAATAAATGACTTTCTTTGACATTTCTGCTAATAAAAAATCGACTTTAAATTAACCACAGAATTTGCTATTAAAAAAGTATCCATTGATTTTTGAACATTTTATATATAAATAATATATTAAATATAAATATGTGTGTGTTTTAAATAATAAAAAACCTACTACTATAATCATCTACTATAACAATAATTAAAATTTTATAATATAGGACGTACTATGTACGTGATCCCCTTCAGTATGGGTCCCGTAGGATCCTCGCTCTCAAAAATCGGTGTGGAAATCACCGATTCGATTTACGTAGTTTGCTCGATGAGAATAATGACTAGGATGGGAGAGAAAGTGCTCGAAATTCTAGGAAACGACGATTTCGTTAAATGTTTGCACTCAGTGGGTGTTCCAAAACACAATTCGAAAATCGATGTAGATTATTTATGGCCGTGCGATCCCGAGAGGACGATCATCCTTCACAAACCCGCTAACAACGAGATCATGTCTTATGGAAGCGGTTACGGTGGAAACTCTTTATTGGGAAAGAAATGCTTCGCGCTACGAATTGGTTCGACAATAGCCAGAAAGGAGGGCTGGCTCGCCGAACATATGCTTGTATGTTCTTTCTTATCTTTTAAATATATAAATATACTAGAATAGATCAAAAAGTAAGGTTTCCTATTTTATTACGATTTTTATTTACTACTTATCATAATAGATTAACCATTAACATAAATTGGATTTGTTGTGTTAAAATATAAACTAATAGTTATTTTTCAATATATATATATACATATATATAACAAAGTCAATGATATTCGCTGACATTATATATAAAACTGAATTTTAGCCGATTAAATTACTTACATTTCGCATTTGGTTGCATCTTTGATTGCAGCTTGATTGCATAACTGATATGCCAAGTTAACAATATGTGTGTCTCATATCCGATGTCATGAGTATGCAAAAATGTACGCTTTAAATATTGATTGCTTTTAACTCTTGCTGTAATTTTAAAAAATCACTCATGCGTCTTTTGGAATAAAAAACAGCCAGGAAACTTTTTAATGACAATAAACAAATTTCAGATATAATATAAATTATAAAAGAGCAATTATTATATCACCTTTTTGCTGAAATTTAACACAAATCAATTATTTAATTGAGATGAAAAAACAAAGCTTCCTCTATGAGGAAGCAAAAAGCTTCGTTTATAGATAATATATTTTAATACTTTTGATAGAACAGTTATCCGCTACGTTATTCATTTATACGCGCGACATGTCAGTATACGTTTAATGTCAGTATACGTTTAATGTTTTAATAACAGGATTCAAAATCGAGAAATCGGTGTCCCAATCTCTGAATATCCCCATAATGTGAGCTTGAAGCCTGTCGGCGACTCACGTGCCTCGCGAACCGGTGGAAAAAAAAGGTGCAAAACGAAACCCGTTGTACGTGTAATATCTCGGCCGCTTACGTTAGTGGGCCGATGGGAGTCCGGAACAGCTTCGGCAGATGAGACACATTGGAAGCTGGGTTACTGGGTACCGACAACATGATATCATCGCATCAAGTCAAACAGGTATTGAATTGCCCTTTTCATTAAGCCCGAGCTAAAAACGAACCAAAGATGACAAAGAGAAAATTATCTGGAACCGGGTTATTGAGAGAAAAAACAAACGATATTTATGATTAACTTTAACGAGAATCTCTATAATTGATTAATTTAAAAATGTATAGATTCAACCTTGATTACAATACATTTATCCGTTAAATAAATGTAGTATTTATAGATAACAAGCACGTAATGAGTAACAATTAAAAAATTAGAAAAAAATTATTGTATCACTCTTAAATTTTAATGTTTGTGTATTATTATTTATTCTCTTAATGTTTGTTAATTTATTAATATTTTATAATATATATATATATATATATATATATATATATATATTAACTTTTATTTTAACACAATAAATCTAATTTGTGCATGAGTTGTAAATAAAAATTATAATAAAACAGGGAACCTTACTTTTTTTAATCCACCCTATAGTATATACAACGAGCAATACAGCAAACACTGTTTATTGCAATAATATAACGTGGAAGTAACAAATAACATAAAGTATCCCTTCCCCTATATAATATAAAACTGTAATATACCATACATATTATTTTGCAATATTACAACAGTAATATAACAGAATATTATTGCAATATAATATTGTTATATATATGTTCCTTATCGCTTGCCGCTATGCGGCGTCTATAACGGACTTAATTAACTCATATTCAAGTTTTTGCCATGAAATACATATGAAGCCTGCACAAGACTAACATACGATCTAAAGTATATTTCTTCTTTGTCAGTTTAATTTCTGATACAATCCCAACAAGGGATTTAAGATATTAAATAGATTATTTGAAATTGGGTGGATAAATAATGTAAAGTAGGGAAATAGTCTATTTACTGTCTATTTGAAGCAAAAACTCGAAATTTTTATATAAATTAAATCCCAAATTTTATAAATTAAATACATATAATTTATTTTTTTTTAAATTTATTTAATTATCAATTCTATAACCAATTCTATACCCATTCTATACATACTAATTCTATATGCAGTATAACTAGGATGTAACAACGATACAACATATATTATCTTATTATGTTATATTTATGAATGGGAAAATACAATTAACCCAGTAACTTACCGGTAATACTTAGGTATATTAATTGTAACATTCCTCCCCCCCACCTCCCCTTGTTTTATTGCTTTCATATAACATTAATATAACAGTGTTTACTGGGAAAATAGTATTTGCATATTTGATTACAGATATTAGGTATCACAAATCCTAAGGGCAAGAAACGATACATCGCCGCTGCTTTCCCGAGCGCATGCGGTAAAACGAATCTGGCTATGATGCAACCTAGTCTACCGGGTTATAAGATTGAATGTGTAGGGGATGACATTGCATGGATGAGATTCGATAATAAAGGAAATTTACGCGCCATTAATCCAGAGAACGGATTTTTTGGGGTCGCTCCTGGTACAAGCTCGACTACGAATCCCAATGCGATGAAGACTATCTTCAAAAATACCATCTTCACCAATGTAGCGTCTACTAGTGATGGAGGAGTGTATTGGGAAGGAATGGAGAAGGAAATCGATGATAATACCAAGGTATAAATAAGGAAACAATATACATAAAAAATTGTTTTTTTAAAAATGCAAAAAACAAATTTTTTATTTTATCGTAGGTGATGGATTGGAGAGGTAACAATTGGTTCAAAGGTTCCAAAGAACCAGCTGCTCATCCAAATTCAAGATTCTGCACTCCGGCTATACAATGTCCAATTATCGATCCTTCTTGGGAAGATCCAGCTGGCGTTCCGATCGATGCTATACTATTTGGGGGCCGAAGACCAGAAGGTGTACCTTTGGTTTATCAAGCCCGAAATTGGCAGCACGGCGTTTTTATCGGTGCTACAATGAGATCTGAGGCTACAGCCGCCGCTGAACATAAGGTATTGTTCACACACTCTGATCAACTTTTATAAAAATGCTAACTATATGTAAATTTTAAAATACATTTCAAGATGGAAAGTTATGAAAGACTAATTGAGAATTCAACTAAAGTTAAAATATATTTTGCAGGGTAAAATAATCATGCACGATCCGTTTGCCATGAGACCCTTCTTTGGTTATAATTTTGGACACTATCTCGCCCACTGGTTAAGCATGGAGCATGTGGAGCATGCTAAGCTACCAGCGATATTTCACGTAAATTGGTTTAGAAAAGATTTGGACGGAAAATTTTTATGGCCAGGATTCGGTGAGAACTCTCGCGTTCTCGACTGGATCCTTCGAAGGATCGACGGCGAAGACATTGCCGAAGAATCAGCTATTGGCTTATTGCCAAAACCAGGATCTATCAATTTGGAAAATCTCAACGATAACGTAAATATGACGGAATTGCTTAGACTTCCAAAAAATTTCTGGCGGAAAGAGGTCGAAGATTTAAGAGAATACTTTGATGCTCAAGTGGGAAGCGATTTACCTGACGCTATAGCAATGGAGCTAACTCGGTTTTAAAATACATTTCAAGATGGAAAGTTATGAAAGACTAATTGAGAATTCAACTAAAGTTAAAATATATTTTGCAGGGTAAAATAATCATGCACGATCCGTTTGCCATGAGACCCTTCTTTGGTTATAATTTTGGACACTATCTCGCCCACTGGTTAAGCATGGAGCATGTGGAGCATGCTAAGCTACCAGCGATATTTCACGTAAATTGGTTTAGAAAAGATTTGGACGGAAAATTTTTATGGCCAGGATTCGGTGAGAACTCTCGCGTTCTCGACTGGATCCTTCGAAGGATCGACGGCGAAGACATTGCCGAAGAATCAGCTATTGGCTTATTGCCAAAACCAGGATCTATCAATTTGGAAAATCTCAACGATAACGTAAATATGACGGAATTGCTTAGACTTCCAAAAAATTTCTGGCGGAAAGAGGTCGAAGATTTAAGAGAATACTTTGATGCTCAAGTGGGAAGCGATTTACCTGACGCTATAGCAATGGAGCTAACTCGTCTCACTGATAATATTAATAATCTTTAAATTCTTAATTTGATAATTATATTTTGATCTATAATTATATTCTTCAAATATTCGTAATTTTAATATCAAATTACGAAGTTAATATAAAATTAGTAAATTTTTAAGAATAGTAAATTTGAAATAATGATTTTTTTTATTGATATAATAATGGTACAAATGTGAAAAATGTAAGAAATCCTGCTTAATGTAAAACGTTGTATAATAAGATGCAGAAAAAGTAAGTAATATTAATTTTGCGTTAGAGAGAGAAAGAGGATTGTAATTGTTTATGTTTATAGAACAGAAAAAATCAAACATGTTTTTTTAATTTCTAATGTTACAATTTTAATGTCTTAATAATTAAGTTTTAATCGTGTATTAAAATAAATTAATATTTTTTTTATTTTTCTATATAAAACAAAGAAAAAAGATATTTTTAAGAAAATGTATGACAGACATTATTTTGTAATAATCAAAAAATATGGAGGAATTATGACTCCTAATAATTTAAACTTATGAAAAAGAAACTTATTTAACTTATCTCAAATATATTTATAAGTTTATGTTTTACATGTTTATATTTGAGTTTTTATTGTGTCGAGCAGTATTACTCTGTGTCACAGTTGCAATATTTCGTATTCAGCACAGTATTAGGGCTTGGACACAATAAGCAGAATAAGGAATACGGAATTAAATATAAAGTATTGTAAGGAATTAACCCATATTAGACTATCCATTGAAGATTGAAATTTGATTAACGAAGAAATTTTAGTATTATTTTGTTTTTTTTTGTTGTTTTGATTAAAATTAAATTCCAATCTTTAAACTTTATATGTATAGTCTGATACAGGCTTAACTTTTTATTTTAGTTTTATATTCCTTATTCTGCTTATTATATGAATTCTAACACTGTATCATCTGTATAACTTGCTGAAAAACACCTATACTATAACTTACTGTGTGTACTCTACATATTTATATTTATAGATTGGCAGAATCAAAAAAGGATGTAGCTAATCAGTATTATATTCAAAAACAATATAAAAAGGCATTGATTGGTTACAATGAAATTATTGGTAAATATTTTAAAATATTATATACTGTCTATTTTTTTAAACAATAAAGGATAATTTAATAAAATATAAAATGTAGTTATTTTAATAATTTTACGGCTATTATTTTTATAAATAATAATAATGATTGTAAAATATTTCAGCAATGTGTCCTAATGTATTGCGTTACTATAGCAATAGAGCAGCATGTTACATGATGCTTGGACAATATCGAGATGCATTAACAGATGCTAAAAAATGTATCGAATTAGAACCAACATATTCCAAAGTATGTTGATGATTTTATCCGCTGATTATTGTATTTATTGTATTATATGTTTACTTTCTGACAATATTTATTTTTAGGCATACATAAGAATGATCAAATGTTACTTGATCATGGGTGAGCTTGTAGAAGTTGAAACCATATTAAAAAAACTTCTAGAGTTTGATCCTAATAATGAATCAATAGCTGCAGAGCAAAGAGACTTAGCATATGTACACAAATTTCTTAAAGATGCTGATGCTGCTTATAATGTTAAGGATTATCGCAAGGTAAAGAATTTATTACATATTTTTTTATTAGCATTCCACTGAGATTACATAATTATTGAATTAAATCCTTTGTAGGTCGTATATTGTATGGATCGTTGTTGTGACATAAGCACATCTAGCACACGTTTTAAGCTAACCAAAGCAGAGTGTCTAGCTCTTTTAGGAAGATACCAAGAAGCTCAGGATATTGCAAAGTAAGTTGCTTTATTAAATTTAAAGTTGTATAAAACATAATATGTATAAAACATGCATTCATAAATCTGTATAAATTTTATCCTGCCTCAGTGATACCTTACACATTGATAAGCAAAATGCTGATGCGATATATATCCGCGGAATGTGCTTATATTTCCAAGATGATATTGATAGAGCTTTTACACATTTTCAACAAGTACTGCGACTTGCACCAGACCATGCCAGAGCTTTAGAAATATACAAGGTAGATAGAAAAAAAAGTTCTGATTTATATTAAGTAGACACATCTTTTCCATACATTTTTTAATTTTGTTAGAGAGCAAAATGTTTAAAAAAGAAAAAAGAAGAAGGCAATGCAGCATTTAAAAGGGAGCAATATCAAGAAGCATATAATCTTTATAACGAAGCATTAACTATTGATCCACACAATATTATGACTAATGCTAAATTACATTTCAACAAAGCAACAGTAGCAGCTAAGGTATTGCATTGAACATGCAATTTGCACTTTCAAAATTAATATATTTATATAAATATTATCTCTATATAGTACAATTATTTATATATGTGAATTTTCAAAAGCTGCAGTATTATGGTACATGGAATATATGAAAAAACTATTCATTTGACATTTATTTTATTTGTTTTTAGTTAGGGAGATTGAATGAGTCTATAGCAGAATGTACTCATGCCCTAATACTTAATGAAAATTATTTGAAAGCTCTTATCAAAAGAGCAACCATTTATATGGAAGTTGAAGAATATGAAGAAGCAGTCCGAGATCTCGAACAAGCATGTAAAATGGATAAGAATAATCGTGGTACGAATTTTATTTACTAACTATAATGTATATAATATTAGTGAAAATATTTACAGGAATAATGTGCGCAGAAAATTAATGAGCATAATGTCTACATATATATTATTCTCCGTAGTGTTTTAAAGCATTGAATCTTAATGTTAAATTCTTTGGCCAATTTGAAATATTTTTCTTAGCAAAAGTGTGAAAAGAAATCATTTGCTATTTCCAAGTTTTTGGATCATATTTCTAAAAATCTTAAATTAATATTCTATTAAATTAAACTGAAATTATTAATTTAATAATATAGTTTTGCTATTCATTTAGCTTTCAAAAGTATAGTTTCCAAAAAGTCCTTTTTTAAGTTCTTATAATTCAAAAGTTATTGATAGCTCAATATATTTTTGCTTTAAAAAAATTTATTTCAAGTTGATAAAAAATTTGTTATTAAAAGAATATCTAATTTTGAGACACTGTTTTATAATTTTTGTAGAAACCAAACGATTACTTGCAAAAGCAAAATTACTGCTAAGAAAGTCCAAGAGGAAAGATTATTACAAAATTCTAGGTATTGATAAAAATGCATCAACTGAAGATATCAAAAAAGCATATAGGAAACGAGCTCTAGATCACCATCCAGGTAAAAAACAAAAATAACTGTTTGTTACATAACTAATTGTAATTATGTGTTCTTATTATATTTATTTTATAGATCGTCATGCCAATGCCAGTGAAGGGGAAAAAAGAGAACAAGAAAAAAAATTTAAAGAAGTTGGAGAAGCTTATGGAATTCTCTCAGATCCCAAAAAACGATCTCGTTATGATCGTGGCCATGATCTAGATGATAATGAGAGCAGTTTTCAAGGTTAATATTCCTATTTGCTAATATGCTAGTAATTATAATCTTGTATATTTTATGCTTTTTTTATTATGTTATTTTGTATATTGTATAATACTTTTCTTTATTCCCAGATATGGATCCCAATGCTATGTTCCACTTTTTCTGTCAAGATGGAGGAGGTTTTCAATTTCAGTTTCAGGATGGCTTTCCTGGTAGTTTCCAATTTCAATTTCCAGGTTAAGAATATTTCCCGAAAAGCATAATACATTACATCTCAATATAGCTGTGTATATGATATTTGAATCTATTTTAGTAAATACTGCATCGAATTTTTTAAATATTTACATCGACGATGCAATATGATGTAGTTATTTGCGTTTCGTAATCTTGAAATAGGCATTCATCCGCGCAATTATATGCAGTTACATAAGTAATTTATTTAAGCATGACTATACTATTGTAAATATTACATTTACAATCCTGTTATATTATATAGGATAAATCTTCGTTTTAATGCATTAATTAAGAATGTTAAGGTTAAGGTTAACGTCAAAGTGCAAGCAGGCAGTTTGGAGACCTGAAACATGCTGGTACCTGACGAAACCTTTTTGAATTATATTTTTTAATTCAAATCTTAAATAACTATTTGTTGTCTCATTAAGTTCAACATATTATTTAATATTTAATATATTGAAAAAGATGACAACTTTAACTTTTATTTACATTTTGGTATTAATTACCGGAACTGTGTTTAAAAGTTCGTAAAACCGAAGATTTACTATAATTTCACTAATTATTGAAAAATATGTTTGATGTACAGTCAAATCTCTTTCTTTTGGAATCGTTGAGACCGAGCGCATTTTTTTCCTTTTTATTTTAGATTCTCGTTTTAATTCCTATTCTTACTTGTAATATATAAAGGGATAAAACTTAAAATTTACAGAAAATCTATTCTCTGAAATAGAGAGATTTGGCTATATTAACAAAATTTAGTTTTTCCTTAATTTTATGCCTAGTTATAAATTCATTGCTACGACTCAGAGCAAAATGATTGTAAGAATATTGATTAAAACAATGCAAACTTAAATATTTGTATATTGGAAAATTCTTTGACTATATACACTTGTATTGCTAGCATCTCTTACTTTTTCGATATATATGGATACGCATTTAATATAACCAGAGAGAGGCCACGCCGCCGTTTTTTGAAAGACGCTTTTTCTAACTCGTACAGTATCGACAACTAGATCTATTTTAGAACCGGCGGAACTACTTGGCGAGATTCATTTTTCAATGCTATGGTAAAACAGTTGATTGGTGTATGTCCGTGCTAAATACATAATTGTGGATCAGAAATGCGAAGAAGCATTACGGATTTATTAATGTTTTATTAGTTGCGCTGATGTTTTATTATTTTAGTATATACTAAAATAGGCATTCATCCGCGCAATTATATGCAGTTACATAAGTAATTTATTTAAGCATGACTATACTATTGTAAATATTACATTTACAATCCTGTTATATTATATAGGATAAATCTTCGTTTTAATGCATTAATTAAGAATGTTAAGGTTAAGGTTAACGTCAAAGTGCAAGCAGGCAGTTTGGAGACCTGAAACATGCTGGTACCTGACGAAACCTTTTTGAATTATATTTTTTAATTCAAATCTTAAATAACTATTTGTTGTCTCATTAAGTTCAACATATTATTTAATATTTAATATATTGAAAAAGATGACAACTTTAACTTTTATTTACATTTTGGTATTAATTACCGGAACTGTGTTTAAAAGTTCGTAAAACCGAAGATTTACTATAATTTCACTAATTATTGAAAAATATGTTTGATGTACAGTCAAATCTCTTTCTTTTGGAATCGTTGAGACCGAGCGCATTTTTTTCCTTTTTATTTTAGATTCTCGTTTTAATTCCTATTCTTACTTGTAATATATAAAGGGATAAAACTTAAAATTTACAGAAAATCTATTCTCTGAAATAGAGAGATTTGGCTATATTAACAAAATTTAGTTTTTCCTTAATTTTATGCCTAGTTATAAATTCATTGCTACGACTCAGAGCAAAATGATTGTAAGAATATTGATTAAAACAATGCAAACTTAAATATTTGTATATTGGAAAATTCTTTGACTATATACACTTGTATTGCTAGCATCTCTTACTTTTTCGATATATATGGATACGCATTTAATATAACCAGAGAGAGGCCACGCCGCCGTTTTTTGAAAGACGCTTTTTCTAACTCGTACAGTATCGACAACTAGATCTATTTTAGAACCGGCGGAACTACTTGGCGAGATTCATTTTTCAATGCTATGGTAAAACAGTTGATTGGTGTATGTCCGTGCTAAATACATAATTGTGGATCAGAAATGCGAAGAAGCATTACGGATTTATTAATGTTTTATTAGTTGCGCTGATGTTTTATTATTTTAGTATATACTACAGCGATAATAAATTATAATTGAAGTATTTTTATGTATATGCGCAAGTAAAATGAGAGAAATAAATTTTCTTAAATTTTTTAATTTTAATAATTCTTAATAATTCTTTTCCTAGTTTTTAAATATAGTGTGTGTGTATAGAAGATATTTACAATAAATTGCTTTCACTTTTTTCTTATTCTTGAAACAAAAATATTAAGCATTTTAGGTATTATCAAATCATGGTTTTAATTTATATAGCTTTTTATTATTTACAAATTTATATAAGCATAATTAATTATATTTTCCTATAGTTTTAACCGTGTTCTATTGTTTTTAAGGAATTTTAATTGTTGACAGCGTTAATTATTTTTTTTTCCACGTTTATATGGTCGCCAGTGATACTATCAGATGTCAGATTTTCGCAAAATGTCATAAAATCTTAAAAATTCGCGATATCTTGTGCAATATTGTTTTTTTTAGCATATAAAATGTTAATAGTGTTGTTTCTATCTTGTGGAATTCTACTCAGAATTGTAATTAAAAGACCGAAAATGCGAAAATAATACTTTTCTCGGAAGATTTAGATATGTATTTATACGATATTAATTAAAAACAATTAAAGCTCCTTTTTCTCTATTATTGTCTTTTTCACTTTCATTTTATTTAAAAATATCAATATAAAAAATATAACTACAGTATCTCTCTTAGTCTGACTCTTCCCCTTCGACCTGTCAGGCATGGGTGACCCTACCGGTAACTTATTAGCGTTTTTGAGTGAAGCAAGTTTAATCGTTTTGAGAGCGATGAAACCCAGTTTACGATGAATATATGTTTGATTAAAAATAGATTTTGAGAGAATCTTAGAAGATTAGTATAAATAATATAAAGTAAATTTTTGTCTTTAAAGTACAAGATTCTTTACCCTGATTAATCAATCAAACAATTACTCAAATATTCTCAACTATTTCATTGATTAATCTATATAATAATTCAAGTATCCCTATAATAACCCAAGACGGAGTATATGATGTTATTAATCGGTCTTATTGGATGCGTTCAGGAGACACAACCGTTGAGTAGCAATCGAACGTGATTGATTCTTACTTCTAGAACCAACAAATCAATGTCGAGTGTTGACAAGACGATGCTCAACAGTTGTGTTTCCTGAATATTATTTACATTCCGCGCCCATTGTTAGAACGATCAAACTTGCTTCATTCGAAAACGCTATACGTTATAAATAATTTATTACACGAAAATGTCCGAAATATTCATATAATGCATTCACTAGAAATTTTTATATCAGATATAGCTTATAAGCAACGATTAATCCGATATTTATGATTAATGATCAACATGCAATTACAAAGTTTATAAGTTTATATAATTATTAAGTTTTATATAATGCAAAAGAGTATGACCAAAAGAATCGTTAATAAAAAGTTATCGATCGTTTTTCAATTAAAAAGAAAAAAGTACTTATTGTTAAACTACTGGTGCGTAGAATTTCAAAGAAATTTTGCGTAGAATTTAAAAAAAATATCCGAGAAAAGATAGACAAAGCTTCGATGTAAATCTACGATTAAATCACAGGAAAAACCGCGATTTAGAATTTGCGAAAGCCTCCGTTAAGGTGGAGATACCATCGAGGAGGAAAAATTTTTATTTTAATTTTTTTTTGTAAATACATAGGTTTCTTTTCATAAACAGGTTTTACAAATTGTCAAATAAAAAATATAATACACGAAGAGAATTATAAAAAATGTATATAATGTATAATTAAAAATTATATAATGTACAACTACAAAATATATTACAAAAAATTATAAAATGTATTATACAAAGTAAAACCGCGATTTAAAATTTGCGAAAAAATGTGACAAATAAATAAATTGAGGATAATTACTCGATTTCAATGTATATGTAATTTTAGAACAATCGGAGGAACGATATAATTATTATATACTTAAACGAAAATGTTTCAACATTTGGAGCGCTTTTTATAATTGCGTCTGTAATATAATATATTTGTGAATATAAAATCTAATGCCCGATTAATTTTCAAATGCGTGATTTTATGAAAATTTCGCGATTGAGAATAAAATATATGCACCGTTTCGCGGAGGATTAGCTAAACAGGATAAAATCTTATAAATCTTAAGATACCGTTACAAAAAAAATGCGTTATCGCCGCGTTCAGTAAAGGATAACTGGCCCAACAATTTGACCAGATCAAGGTCCCTCCGCCAGATAACACGCCGGTTAATATCCGACAAAGACAAGAACAATCCTAAAGATGGAGAACGATCAACTTCTTGCTTCTACATCGGACCCCGCAAGATCAATCCGCAAAGAAAAGTTAAGTGATCTGTTGAATATCAGGGGCCTCGCTGTAGGAGGGAACAAATTCCGGATCTTCCGGATTATTCCTAATAGCAATGATTTCGGTAACAAATCAACGACAGTTACCATTGTCATTATCTTTAATTCACGAGATTGAAATTTATGCAAGAAAATGTGTTCTTTTATTATTAAGAAATATATCTCTTTATTGAAAATTAAATGGATATAACGATTTTTATGAAAATTTCTCGGATACCAACTGTTCGAGACGTATCGAACTCGATAACAGCAAAATTTAAAAGAATTTAATTTAAATACTTTGCAACAAAATAAATCAAAATAATATCAAGCATAATTATAATAATTCTAAGCTGTATATATAATTAATCTTTTTCTATAGAATTTAAATACATTAATTTGCCGATATTTCACTGATATCGGGGTACCCATTCGATTTGTCTCGAAGTTTTAAAGTATACGCACATTTTATGTTATATTCATACATAATATTTTGTAACATAATATTCAAAAAAAAGTATAAAAGTTTTTTGAAATAGTATATTAATTTGCGCATGTATTTTATTAAATCTATAGAATGGTATATTTAAAAACTATCCAAGATTCTCCTAAAATGGCGGGATGTCCAATACCTGCAAATGATTTCTTAAAAGAAACCAAAACCTAATGTTAATATCCTCAGCGCCTAGAAATGATTTCTAAAGAAAAACACAAAAAATAATAAATAAAATACATTCGTTCGTAACCATAATTTTTGTATCCAAGAAGTCAATAGAAAAGGCAAATTGATCGCAATTTGAAATTGCTTGAAAAATGGAAACTTATCTATACACAGTAGTTATATTCATGTTTAATGTACTATTAAGTTTTTAGCATTAACACAAAAATAATACAAATTAATAATGATAAAAGAACACTTTTAACGAAAAGAAAGAAATATATCTTTCCTTCAAATATTATATTAAAATTAATTTCCTGATTCAACTTCGAAAAGGCGTGCGGCAGACGTCGTTGAGTTACTACCGAAACCATTGCTTTCAGAAATCGCCAGGAAAACCTGAATTTAATTCCAATCCTGCAACGAACATCCCCAATTTTCAACAGAACACCGAACTAGACATCGTGGATGGATCTTACAAGAACCGACAAGAAATAATTCTCCACGATGAAGATTGTTTCGACTCTTCGCCGGTATGAACCACGCAACTTTACTAACGTTTATCTGACGAGAGGGACAGCGATAAGGCCCCTTAGCTAAGACAGCGATCGCGTCCAAGAACGTGAAAAGAACGCGGTGATTTCGCAATGTAGCTAATTGATTAATTTAATAAATATTTAATTCCGACACAAAATTCATGAATATCTATCAAATCAAAACTAAATCATGAAATTCGGAATAATTTACTCGCGATTCTGCAATGTCGAAGACAGTCATCAAATTTCGTGAAAGAAAAGCTAATATTTAATTGTTAGCTTAACATCAAACCTTCAACTCACACTCTTGTTCAATAATTTTTCTATTAAATATTAGAAGAATTAGTAATATTCGTGATAGTAAACAAATTTGAAATAAAATTTCCCGAATTTATCAATTGTATTACATTTTATTTTGTACATAATAAATATATATGCAATTTTGGATTTATTAACAAAACTGTAGCATATGTCATTTTTGAAATTAATTCTAATTTATTTTATTTATATTTTCTTCTTATGTTTAGCTCTTTAATATCCTAATAATCTTAGCATTTTTTAAATTCCTGGTAAGCATTTCATTTCTTAAGATAATCCTAATAATCCTAATAATCCTATTTTTGTTGGCTAAGCCAGCGGGAATCTGTGATCACCTAAGATTGGAGAATGTGTCCTACCTCACGTACCCTATTCGCGTGTCCTACTCGCGTGTCCTAATAGAATGCACCGGTAGCATTCTTCGTTATATGCCATTGCACATAGAAACGCGCAAACACTTGTATTGTCTAACATGTGTATTATTTGCGCCTTTTGACCACGATATTGGTCAATCATGATGCTTCCGTTGGGCCAGATGGACCTACCTTTCGTTGATCCTGGCCATATTCATTCTGACTACATCTAGCCAGAAATGTAGCTTCGACTTCTATCGGAAGTCAATGAAGGAGAAATTCCTTCTATTGCCAGCTAATTATTATCGCCGGTGCTTGAGCGTAATTTTACGCTCGTTTACGGTCGTGAAACCTTTTGTCATGCATTGTTTTAATATAATTTTACTTAAATTAATATAATGCCAAATTATCAATCAAAATTGATTGAAATTCTTACAATAATATATAGTATTGTTTATAATAATAAGTAATTTATATTATTCCTACTATTTAATTTTTAATTTAAATTGTAGAAAAGTTAATAATTTTAATTTTTCTACAATTTTTTTACAATTAATTTTTACTTTTTGATTTTCCTAAAAAGAATCCTATTATTTAGGTTTCCTAAAAAGAATCTTACTTTTTAATTTTCCTAAGAATCTTAAAGAATTAAATCTTAAGTTAAGATAGTCCTAATAGATAGTCCTAACAATCTTAATTTTGCTGGCTAAGCCAGCGGGGATCACTGAAAATTTGGGGAATGTATTTTAATCGCATGCCCTACTCGCGTGCCCTACCCGCGTGCCCTACTCGCGTGCCCTATTCGCGTGCCCTATTCGCGTGCCCTACTCGCGTGCCCTACTCGCGTGCCTTAATAGAATGTACCGGTAGCATTCTTGATTGCTATGCATATAGAAATATGACGTACTATTGCATATAGAAATGCGCAAACACATGTATTACCCAACATGTGTATTTTTGCGCCATTTGACCATAATATTGGTCAACTTTGTTGCTTCCGTTGAGCCAGTTGGACCTACCTTTCGTTGATCCTGGCTATATTTATTCTGACCACATCTAGCCAGAGATGTAGCTTTGATCTCTATCAAAGATCAATGAAGGAAAAAAAATTCCTTCTATAGCCGGCTAATTATTATCGCCGGTGCTTGAGCGTAGTTTTACGCTGGTTTACAGTTGTGAAACTTTGTCATGCATTGTTTTAATATAATTTTACTTTAATTAATATAATGCCAAATTATCAATCAAAATTATTCGATTGAATTTCTTATAATAATATATAGTATTGTTTATAATAAGTAATTTATATTAAAATAAAATTAATAAAACATTTATGTTTTATATAATTGAATAGATCGATAATTTGGATATACACCAATTTAATTGATATAATAATATAGATGGATGGGCTATAAAAAATTAGGATAAATCGACGCAATATAAAAATAAGTTATTAATATTTCCTATAATTAATAAAATTACTAGCGCCTTCTTCATTAAACAAATTAATAAAAATTTATCAATCAAAAAAATATTTTATATATTTTTTTCAAATTTTTGCTTTAATTTATACTTTAAATTATACTTATAATATATTTTAATGCATATTAAAAAAATCTAGTGAAACTTATTTTATTTAATCTAGCCCATCCATTTTGAGACAACGGATCTATCTACAATCTACAATCTACATTCGCATCTACAATCTACAAATCTACGAATCCGTTACCTCAAAATAAAATAAAGTTCATTACTCACCGGCACTGATGCGCAACAGCGGAGTTGTTGGTCTTGAGGCTGCGATGTCTATAACATACAAATATGAAGTCCAAATTATATCGGATTTATGTAAAAATCTTTCTTTCTAATTTTCTCTTGTTTAATTCATTCAAATAACGAATTAATCTGCGTACGCGATTTTTAACAATCAATATACAAATAATAAATACTCACCCTTGGGTCGCTCCGCCGGTGCAGGATGCCTTTCCTAGGCCTCCTCCTCCTCTCAGAATGTCAGGGTCGCTACGTTGATCTGTAACATGCAAATAGAAGATCCAAATTGTAGCAGCGCTCAAAATAATTAATATTTTAAAAAATTTATTATACGCATTGAATTTTATATTCAATGCATATAGTAATAAACAGATCAATAAAATAGTTTTATAAATTTTGAAAAAAATATTACTAATAACTCTAATAATTCCATATAAAAGCTATAATCCAAAAGTAAAAACTTTTACAAGATCATAGCTTTCATATAAAAATCTGTTTCTTTAATTCTCTCTTGTTTAAATCATACAAATAAAAAATCAAATTACGCGATTAATAGCTCAATTTAAATTGCACGTAATATTTTTTCTATTATACACAATGTATAAATTTAAATTTTCAAATATGAATTATAGGAAGAATATGAAGATTGGACAAAATGAGAGAAAATAATTATAAATTATAAGTATCGTATTCAGTCATTATTCGATTAACAATCGCAAAATGTTACATCAGATAAATTTTAATTTCTTAAATGCTCCAAAAGTTCAAAAGAAATCGTATCTCAAATCATGCATTATGGGTTTGAGAAAAGAAAAGAGCAATGATGTGCATTTTTATTTTTCTATGGATAAAATAGATTAAGCATAAATTAAAAATTTTTTTGATCTCACATATGAATTTTTCACATATATTCAATTATGTACAACACAAGAAAGAAATAGAACTCTATTTATAAATATAGATTTATAGCTGTACGTGCGCATAGCGTGTGTAAGAGCAAGTGTATTTAAAAAGTGTACTTTCTTTGAAAAAATATAAAAAAGTTACTCGTGTTTTAACAGAGAATGTCAATTTTCTGGGGTCAATTTAAAATAAGCAGTTAATTTTTTTTTCTTGGAAATACATTTATAAGTATTAAACTTATAATTACTTCAAAATTGTTATATATAAAACGAAAAGACGACGGAAGATACATTTAGCGAGACGTTATCGCGTCTCTTGATAATATATAATTTCTTTTATAATATAATATTATATAATATTCATTTTACATGTCTTTTTAATCTCTAGCTTAAGAAGTAAAATATCTCTTAAAAATTTATGTGCTTTATTCCGAAAGTCTGCATTAATAAAACTTATGCAACACTAATTGATCAAAATAATCGTACAAGAAATTACATCTATACTATTTTTTAATTTTTAGAAAATTATTATAGTGTTATTTGCTATTTATTAATTAAATATTAATTATCAAGAAAATGGAAAAAGAATGAGCAATGTGTATTTTAAAAATAATATAACATAAATAATAAATACAAATATAAATTTCTCTATCGCATACCGTCGTTCCATCCGTTGCCTAATGCTTTTTTGAAGTTCTTTTTCCTCTCTCGTTCCTTTGCTGTATTCACGTAGCACCTACACTTACGCTCGCGAAAACATGGTTAATTAGTCGAATATGTGATGATCGTGGGATACTTTGCACGGCTTTCCCAATCACGGAACAATACCATGCATAGCGCTTTGATAAAAATTTATTATCGTGATACAGTTTTGTGTTTTTATCGAAATTTAATTGATCATTATTATTAGTTAATTTAATTGATCGTTAATTTTGTAATAATTATAGCGAATTATGTTTCAATATTAGTCACGATCGCGTTTAGAGGAAAAATTCGACAAATTATACGAAGCGTTTCGCACCACTATTTCAATGCTCGAGTCTCGAGTGTCGCCGGGCGAATGATAACAAGGCCGTAACATGTAAATAATAGCGTGCTATACGTCATCAAAGCCGAACATCTTGTTATTGATAATACGTTGCCGAAATATTTCACGTACTATGATGTATATTATATGTATATGTACGCGGAATATTAAATTATATAAATATTTTAAATTATACATGAATTATTTAATAAACGATTAATATATCACAGAACTTATGTTAATTACTCGATCTTGCGATTTGATTATTTAATTGCGCGTTTCCAATGTGAATCATATTTAGATCATTGAAGAGTCGAGCGATAAAAAGTACCGGAAGAAATATATTTAACTTTAGAATATTTAATTTAAATTAAATTTAAATTTAAATTATATTTACTTAAATATTATTAAAGTTGGAAAAAGAATTTGACGGAGCGTCTCGCATCACTACTTTTCTGTATGAGTGTCGCCGCGTGAATAATAAATATTATAGGCAAAGAATTTGTGACGTAGCACCTCCCACTATTACAGTACTATTCATGTCGCCGTGCGAATGATAACAAGGCCGTAACATGTAAACAATAGCGCGCTATTGCCAATACCATGTTATTAATAATTCGCAGCCAAAATTATTTTGCGTATTATGACGTATATACAAACGGAATATTAAATTATACGAGTATTTTAAATTATAGATCAATTATTTAATAAACGATTAATATATCACGGAGCTTATGTTAATTACTCGAACTTGCGATTCGACTATTTGATTACGCGTTTTGAATCCGAATCATGTTCAGATCGTCGAAAAGTCGAACGATGAAATATTGGACGAAATATATTTAATTTTAAGTGTTTTTAAAGAAATAATTGTTGTCTAAAGAGAGAAAGAAAGAATTAATTATTAATTATATCAAATTATTTCCCGATATTGATCGCGATCGCATTTAGAAAAGAAATTTGACGGAGCGTCTCGAACTACTATATCACTGTTCACGTGTCGTCGTGCGAGTGATAAGAAATAAGAAGTGGGAGTGGGAAAGGAATTTGACGGAGCGTCTTCCCCACTACCATAATACTATTCATGTGTGAATAATAACAAAGCCGTAACCCGTTAACAATAGCGCGCTAATGTTTACGCCGCCAAGGCCGAATACCATATTATTAAGAATTCACAATCAAAAATATATATTTTGCGTACTATGACGTATATACAAGCGGAATATTAAATTATACAAGGATTTTATAAATTATAGATCATTTATTTAATAAACGATTAATATATCACGGAGCTTATCGTTATATTAATTACTCGGACCTGCGATTCGACTATTTTATTGCGTGTTCTCAATCCGAATTATATTTAAATCGTTGAAAAATCGAACGATAAAATATCGGACGAAATATAATTAAACTTTAAATATTTTTTAAGAAATAATTACCGCTTATAGAGAGAGAGAGGGG
>NW_021848800.1:65950-68445 GCF_003651465.1 Formica exsecta | reverse complement strand
GCACAAATGCGCGTGCCACATATGAGCCATTGTGCGACTCGTGGCAATGCTGTGTTGACACGCGACGCGAAAGACGTGAAAGCCGTCCACGGCACGATGACGGCACCGATATAATTAACATATGATTTAATGTATTTAAAAAATAATTAATTATTAATCTTATTAATCATATCAAATTATTCCTCGATAGTTGGCGCGTTTGGAAAAAGAATTTGACGGAGCGTCTCGCATCACTACTTTTCTGTATGAGTGTCGCCGCGTGAATAATAAATATTATAGGCAAAGAATTTGTGACGTAGCACCTCCCACTATTACAGTACTATTCATGTCGCCGTGCGAATGATAACAAGGCCGTAACATGTAAACAATAGCGCGCTATTGCCAATACCATGTTATTAATAATTCGCAGCCAAAATTATTTTGCGTATTATGACGTATATACAAACGGAATATTAAATTATACGAGTATTTTAAATTATAGATCAATTATTTAATAAACGATTAATATATCACGGAGCTTATGTTAATTACTCGAACTTGCGATTCGACTATTTGATTACGCGTTTTGAATCCGAATCATGTTCAGATCGTCGAAAAGTCGAACGATGAAATATTGGACGAAATATATTTAATTTTAAGTGTTTTTAAAGAAATAATTGTTGTCTAAAGAGAGAAAGAAAGAATTAATTATTAATTATATCAAATTATTTCCCGATATTGATCGCGATCGCATTTAGAAAAGAAATTTGACGGAGCGTCTCGAACTACTATATCACTGTTCACGTGTCGTCGTGCGAGTGATAAGAAATAAGAAGTGGGAGTGGGAAAGGAATTTGACGGAGCGTCTTCCCCACTACCATAATACTATTCATGTGTGAATAATAACAAAGCCGTAACCCGTTAACAATAGCGCGCTAGTGTTTACGCCGCCAAGGCCGAATACCATATTATTAAGAATTCACAATCAAAAATATATATTTTGCGTACTATGACGTATATACAAGCGGAATATTAAATTATACAAGGATTTTATAAATTATAGATCATTTATTTAATAAACGATTAATATATCACGGAGTTTATCGTTATATTAATTACTCGGACCTGCGATTCGACTATTTTATTGCGTGTTCTCAATCCGAATTATATTTAAATCGTTGAAAAATCGAACGATAAAATATCGGACGAAATATAATTAAACTTTAAATATTTTTAAAAAAATAATTATTGCTTATAAAGAGAGAGAGAGAGAGAGAGAGAGAGATCACGACAAAACAATAATTTATAATTTAGATTTCTGCCACTTTGATTCTTACTGGTATTTTATCGGTTTAAAAATAATTGTAATAGATTAATGAGATTTTTGCGATTAAAATGACATCAAACGCAACATAAATAAAATATAGTAATAAAATATTTCAGATTTGATTCATCTCGAAAAAATTCTTGTTAAAATGTTTAAAGTTTGACTTGAAATTTATTAAAGAAAAAAATTTTTATTGAAGTGGTGAAAAATAACTCATATATTTAAAAAATATAGCATAATTATTATTTTTATTTAGATATAAAATTTTACAATTACTCTCTTATTTATAATTCTTTCAAATTCGTGCGTTACGACTAGTTTACTCGTACGCGGGTCATCGCGCAAATTAAAACAAATATGGCCGGCCTACTGAGCGCAATCGTGCGTGCGTGCACACATGTGTGCTCGCATGTGCAGGCAGCTCGACGTATAGAAATCTCTCGGGGGTGGTATAGTTCGACAAAATAGCAGGGCGAACGAACGAAGCATCGAGGGGTCGAAAATCGAACGAGTGCGAGCGAGCGAGAGCTGGCGTTGTCATTAAACCGCAAGCAAAATTTCCGACCGTTCGCTCGACTCGACACGCGTCGCTCCGTCTACATATCCCCCATTCCATTGCCTTCTCGCGCCGCGACCCCATTCATCATAAATGCAATCAGATCGTATTACGCGCCATTACCATACGCTCTACCCCGTTTCAGTCTCCATCCCCTAGTCACGCCACCCTCTTTCTCTGTCAGCTCGCGCGACACGAGCCCAAAACTCATCCCCTTACTCGTGATGAAGCAAAATCTGTGAAAACCGTCTTTCAAGGTGGGAGGATTGAGGGTTGATTAAGTTTTGATTATTTGGTCAAGAGAGAAACCGCAAAAATAATTTTTACAAAAGAGAAACAAGAAATATACTTTTTTCTATTTTTTATTTAAATCAATTTTACTTTTATTTAAATTTTATAATTGATATGTCGCAAGATAATTCGCGAATTCTATCATTAATAAAGAGAATAATATTGATAACTTGCCATACATGTATACTTGTAAAATTACTATCTAAATATTTTTCAATTGAAAAATGTGTGCATTTTGATTATTGTAAAAAACACCTTTGTATTGTAGAATATATAATGAACTTATAATATACATATAATATATATAATAAATATATAATAAATTTTATAATTTTTTTAACT
>NW_021848800.1:39738-65743 GCF_003651465.1 Formica exsecta | reverse complement strand
TTTATAATTTTTTTAACTTTAATAACTTTATTAAATTTTTTAATATGTAATACTTTATTAAATTTTTTAATATATAATACCTTATAAAGAATAAGACATGGTTTTTGTGGTTTCGTAAGACTCGTGCGTTAGAGATTGACATATGTCATGTTGTCATTTGATCATAACACTCGAGTCAGAAGTTGGCCATATTGCAAAACCGAAAATGAAAAGATAGACATCGTCCTCGATATTTTAAGCCAATAAAATTCATATAATATGTAAAATATTTAGATTAAATTATACATCGTTGTATTCGTTTCAAACACTACAACTTTTATTGTGTCAAAATATCCACATTGTTATATAAAAGTTATGCATACCTCTCCGTTTATTAATACAAATAGCTTTTGTAAGCAACTACTATGCTCATAAAAGAGTTCAATTTGAACCACTTAGTAATTTGATATATTTGTTATAGCCTATTTCTTTCAGTTTAAAAGATAAAATAGGGTGGCCATTTTTAGTGATGCACCCTGTATATATACTAGTAATATAAAAATCAAAAGAGAGAGTTACATCTTTCTAAAATATGCAATTTCCAATATATCAATTACAATACAAAAAATTACAACTAAAATGCATATTGTGAAAATATCAATTAATTAGAAATATAGAATTATTAATTCTATTATTATATATAATAATTAATTTATGTAAAATATGATAATCTTCTTTTATTTTCGAAATATTTTTTTTGTATTACATCATCAATATAGTTTGCAATAAGCAAACAAACGTTATCTCAGCACAAATATTTGATTGAAGTCTCTTTTTCTCTCTCTCTCTCTCTATCTATCTCTCTTTCTAAAAATTTAAATAATACATCAAATATAACAATGTAAAAACAAAATTGAAGAGAGAAAACGTTAAAACTGAACGAAACTAATAATTTTTCCATGCAATTTTGTTAAAAAAAAATTTATTTTTCAAAATTTTATAGTGAATAGTGAGGAACGCATAACTTTCTAGGCACCCTACGTACATATGTACGAATACCTATGAACGTATACCGGTACATACAAACACGCGACGATGCCGATGTCGATGACGATGTCTCATAGGAACGATTCTACTTAACCCAGAAAATTGTGGAATAGAAGCGAGACCCCCACTTTCGCGTGTGAGTATGCGTGCATCTGTACATAGCGAACTAGAGCAAGCCGGGATGCAAGCAGGATGACATCGATGCCGAGGGACAGACGAAGTAGCTCCGTAGATCTTCAAAACCATTTTTCTTTCTCTCGTTTATTCCGCCAATGCCTGTTCCCTGGTCGCACAACATACAATACGCGAGATAAATATACGTCAAAAATAACGATAGCAGTCTGTAATTAGAAAAACCACAAAGACGTCAGCTGTTTAACAAAATATAGAAAAATATGTAATACATGTACAATATAAAATACGGCTTAATAACGGTTTAAATAAAAGAAGAATTTTATTAATTTAAGCGATAATATTGTATATTGATAAATAAGCATAAAAAGTCATACTTCACCGATTTTATCGTCCCTTAGATATATTGTATGGGAAATTCTAATTCCCCGCAAAAATCAAGAAAATAAAAAGAGAAAAGTTTGATAATAAAGTTTATTAACAAAAATAATCTATTATTTTTTTTTTACTGAAAAGTCTGTTTAGGACGTTCAAGCGCGAGCAGGGGAGGGGCACAGCCCCTATATATATTAATCATCTTTTTGATATTACTAATATTGTCATTAAAACGGCTGTCAATTAATTTTTTTGTGATAAAATTATAAGAATTATATAATTGAAGTTGCTGATTTAAAGTATTGCATTACTAGTGTTATATACACACAGATACAAATACAATATTTGAAATTATTACACAGCTAAAAAATCTTTATAAGCTATTTTGTCGGTGTAACATCCAATAAAAAAGAGAATATTTAAAAAATCTAATATCCACACACACAATGACCACAATTAATTCCCATCATTTCTGAAATACTTTTGCGCTTTCGATAACTTACAATTAAACAAAAATAAATATAATTTATTATGAATAGTTTGAAATATTTCATGCGTATTAAAAAATATCATACACAACTCTCCTACAAACACATTCATTATTTTTCTCCGAAATATAATTACATCCCCGATAACTATCTCCTTTTTACATTGTTGCTAAAGCGTAGTGTACATGCTTCTGGTGTGATGTGTAGCACTGGCGACGACATGGGATATCGACCATCCCACCGATGCTGGTAGATGTTGGTAACACGAGGCCAGAACTACCATCGTCGCAACCCCTTGCTACCCGTCCTTCCCGTGAAGTAGTAGAACCACCGCACGAGCCTGCCCGCCTCTGATAACTCACAACTCGCTCATCCATCTATACCATCCCTCTCTCCCTTTCAAACTCGACGCTGCTTGCTTCAGCCTTTGATCCACTGAGCAACACTGGCATCAACTGACGGTACTATTGGCCTACCTTGTACATTTGATGTTTGTTACGCGATGGCACGCGCGCTATTTCTCCTTGTCATCGTCCTCCGCAGATGTCTTGCGAGATTTGGTTAGCTGTATCTCCCAGTAGTATGTTGATATAACTCAAAACGTTGATTTTTTTCCTCCTGTTATTAATCTCGCGGAGCTTCTGCATTGCACTAGACATGGGATCAGTCCATCTACTCTCTAATTACAATTTAAATAAATTTAATCAAATTTTGTCTTTCTTTTATATATTAAAATTTATTTATATAAAAAAAATTATTTATGTAATTCAAAATAAACTAAAGAGAAAGATTTTATCATATAAGAAAACTACATAAATTTCATTAAACAAGATCTTATTAGAATATAATATTTTTCATAAAACAATAATACTTATTTTTATTTCGCAAAAATACAAAATTCTTTATATAAAAAAAGTTCTTCTTTTTATAATTTATATGAATCTATACAATAATAAATTTTTATAATGCTGCTAAAAGAATAATTTTTAAAATATGACCAGCATTTTTTTTATGTCAAGTCTTTAAATTTTACCAGCAAATATTTTTAGCACTCTCTTTAAAGTACAAAGTAAAATAAGTAATCCGCGCACGCTTGTCCCAGACTATTAAAGATTTGCGGGATTTTCAAAGGTCGAAGGGGCGGATGATCGAGAAAGTATCTGAGATCATCATATTAACGATCCTAGAAAGGTCTTCTTTATTCTTTAATATACCGCGACTGACTATTTCGGCTGCGATAAAGTTAAATCACCAGTGATATCGTTGTTTATGATACATTAACAGGAATTTATATTTCTGAAAAAAATAATTTTCACCAAAATAAAATGATTCTTCATATAACTGATTTAAATATAAATTATGATACTGATTATTCTTTTTTTTGCCCTTACAATTTTCTTCATTCAGCTGATTTCCTCTCCCTTCTCTCCTAAAACTTGATTAATTCTTGTATTATTTCTTATTTCTACGATACAATTTTTATTTAAATGCTTTAACGTTTTGTCTTCTCTTTAACATATCCTACACATATCCTTTTCTTGTTCACGCCAAAATTTATTACGGAGTTCTTTGTTTCCATATCTAAATCTCACAGTAATGTTTTGAAAATCTCTCTGACCTTGCTTTCTTAAATATTCTGAAGTTCCTATATCGTATATAATTTCTTATACCTTATATAATATCTGGAATTCTGAATCTTATTTAAAACGTTGTATCTGTTTTTGCATATCTACATCTCTTTCGGATAATTTATGTACTATCTCTCGAAACTTTCTTCTCTTAATCTTTTAACTTCTTTCCGGATATATGAGGATAATTTAACTTGACGAAAAGTGAGCTCTTAAGTATTATTTTATAATTTAATATAAAAATTTATTATAACTGAAAAAGAGTATTAGAGAAAAAGAGTGCGTAAAAAAATGTCGAAACATATTTAGAGCGTATTTTATTTAAACCAAATTGTGAACATATTTTATACAGTGCTACAGTGTTACAATACGAGATGAAGAGAGACGCGCTCAAATATGAAGCCGCAGGGTTTAATTATCATATCGAGTTTAATCGATCGCGAGCGGATATCCAACTGCGATATCGCGACGATCACGCGGGATTGTTAATGATATTAATTGATACCGCCGCGCATGTTTTGTAAATAGAGGCCACGGGAACGCGAATGTTCGTGAAATATTCGGCATCTTTGATGATTTAATGTAATATGGAACGAAATTAATTATTTGTGTTATTTGAGCTGTAAGAACTATTGTAAATAAAAATGTTTCTCACGTGACAAGTTTTAAAGAAATATATAATCAATTAATAAATTTATGTAAATTTACATTTTATTTTATATAAAATAAAGTAAAATTTTAATTAAATGAATTAATTATATGAAATTAATTAAAATATTAATTTTTTTTTTCTGTGATCAATGATTTTTCGCCAAGTTTCAGCAGTTTGAAAATAACACAACTTTTAACGTATGAAAAGTGTTCTCTATTATTTTAATTTTTTTTTTTAGTAGTGTATAATTTTAAGAAAATCTTTATTGTCGTAAAATTTTAAAAGTTTTGAAATCTAATCATTTAATTATCAATATGAAAAATAAATAAATGGCAAAAAAGTGATAAAATGACAAGTAATAAAATTTTCGTTGAGTAAAAATTAACTCTACATTATATCCAAGAAATAGACATTAATCCACAAATTCAATATGTGCTAATACATTCTCAGTTCCATCTCAGGAATAATAAATTATAATTTATAGAGAAATTGTGTGTGCACATTTATATCCAAATTTATAAACTATAAATTATAATTCTCGTGTATAAATTCAAAGAATATTATGTTTTTTTTGTGTCACAACGATTAAATGGTGGCTGTTTAATGGCGCGCAAAATAAAAAAGACTCACGAACGTAATCGCACTGATGCATTGAAAAATCAACATTTTTTTCAGGTGATAGAAAGAAAATAAATCGAATTATATTATTTGCCCTATGTGTGGTAGGCATCCTAAGACGAAGAATTTTGTTCATAATTATTCGAGACAAAGATATATGGAAAATTTTAATTAAAATGCCAAGTGTTTTTCGAGCAAATTTATTTGCATCAAAATTTTGTCAAGTATTTAAAAAAATTTTATTTTATCGGCCAAATATGAAGACGAATTATTTATATACTGTATGTGATATATGTATATAAAAGATATATATAATTTTTTAGAAATCAAGAACACTGTGGCAAATAAAAGTTATCAACGGAAACCTCCGCAGGGAAAAATTATAACTTTTATGATCTATAATTCTTCTCTCTATTACCTCTATTCCATCAAGACATGTTTAGTTCAAAACTTTTTAAGAAAGTTTCTCAACAAAAGAAAAAAACATTAATTTAAAGATTAATAACTAAAAAGCGATATATACGATATATACTTGTATATTTCAAAAGAACAAAATTTTGTTTGTGACATTTCGCGCGAAACTGTTTAACCTTTTCAATTTGGTTTATCGGAATCGTATTTTATGTATGCAATAACTTTATAGTGTGCAAGAAAGAAAGACGATCCGTGCATGCATCTAATGCGTTGTATAACTTTTACGACAAATATTTCAGAGCCTCTCGGTATATTGTGCGGATGCGATTTTGCTGAAATTCGCCAACGCGCGAAAGCTATTCCTGCCCCAGGAAAATCCTGATGAGGTATTGTCATCATCATCGGGGTTGTCGTCGTCCCTGAAGAAGCTCGCCACAAACTGTGCAGAACGACACGCAGTGGAAGATGAAAGAAGGTGAATGCCGCGAATGCCACGACAGCGCGCGGCTCATTTAAGCTTTAAAACCTTCTCGAAAAAATGCGTGTAACTATCGGGTAGCTCTGCACAATCCTCGAGAATGTATAATGGATTATGCCTAAAGATATATTGATCGAGACTAATTTTTCGCGAGAAGCTGCTAAAAGTTTTGCGTTCCACAAAATCTGTACGCTACGAAAGTGCTGAAATTCAGAAAAAATAATGTGTGGTTCCAATAGAATTATATAAGCAAAAAAGTATTAGAAAAAGGATGTTAATTTTTTTTCTATTTAAATTTAAAAACAACATGAAAATTATTATCTTACAAAACAGCACAAAATTTCCGGATATAATTTTATGCAAACTTTTGTCTCGATAATGACATATTTTTCATTAATTCCTACATAAGTCGAATTTTTGTGGCACTATTCTTTAAAAGTCTTTATCTTTTTAGCAAATTCGTTGACTAACAACGCGGCGGTTATCTGTTTTAGTTCACCCGGTAGATAAGAGGTAGCGCATCTTATGGCAGCCGGATATTCAAGTTTTTTTCTTTTTTTTCACCCTTTCACCCTCGTCTTGTCTCGATCCTTTTTGCGACAGATAGACGCGCGCTCGCGCGAAAGCGAGCAATTCGAGCACGAGAAGAGATGAGAAAAAGAAGATCACGTGTCCTTCCGTTCTTCTCCTGTTCCTTCCGGAGTTCGATACCCGTAGGTCTCTCGCGGTAGCGAGACCCAAGAAAACCTGAACTTTAGGAGGAAAAGACAGGGAAAAAGGAGAAAAGGATTTTTCGGGAGTTCTATAGTCCTTCCTTTTGTGTGTACTTAAAACTTGAGATTAGAGAATCAAGCGTAGAACTCAAAAATATTTTTTATTAATGAAATTGATATAGCGTGTGCCAGTTATATTATATTGCGTTTATATATTTTGAGAAATTGTGATTTGGATTATTATAACATGTACTTTTATCAAATACCCACAATTTAAATACAAAAAACGATCATATTTTAATTGAAAAATGTATTAACTATTAATATAAAGAGAAAAAATAATTTTTGCGGAATGTGTTAAGAACGTATTTATTAAAATATAAAAATAAAAAAAATATATTAGCAACCAATAATAATGTGATAATAGTAATAATAAAGACGAGAACACATAATTCTAATAATACATGTACAATTATTATTTAATGATTTTAATGAAGACATTGATTTTAAAATAGAATATGATAACAGAAATATAGGTGGCAAGAAAATAATATATAAATATATAAATGATAGATTAAAAAAATAGAGAAAAGACAAAAAGCTTTTAAGAAATGAAAAATCTCCGGAGTGAAAAATACGATGAAGAGAAAAGGGGAATTGAAGTTTTGGTAAATATGCATAATAAGTTATACACCTCGCCGATCTTATCGCTATTTAAATATGTTGTTGGAGAGGTTGTACGCGTGTGCGTGCGTGCGTGCGTTCGTGTGTGTTCTAATGAGCCCGCAAAAATTAAGTGGGGACGATATTCGTTTAGAAGATATAATAAATTAAAATTTGCTAATTTTAAATGCTTTTTGTTAGGTATTATGAACTGATATATCATGCAGGAACAGTAAAGTTTATATATATATATATATAAGATTCAGCATATATTTTATTTTGAAAATTACAATTTCTACGAAAAAAAGTTAAAATTAATTTGATCTTTGACTATAATAGTCAACGAATTTGACAATAATGCATTTGATAAATTAAATGCGGCCGAAAAAATAATCGCACTATTTTGCCGGCAAGTAGAATAGACTTAAAAAAATGAAACTCAATCTCTCCGATCTGATCGTGTCATGTTTGTCGTAGGCGCAACTTTGCTAGATGCGTAGGAAGACAACATGGAAACACAATCGACATCACATTTCCCAATCGTTTTATCCCCCGTTCTATCCGAATTTTCTCTATTCGGAAGAAATTTCTTTCCCTTCTCCGTCGGAAATGCGCACACTTTTTCAAAAGATCGGATATTATCACGCTACTCAACTTGCTTCGAGAGAGAGCTCTCTCGAAACGCGACCTCTCTCGTTCCCTCACTACCCTCTTCATCCTCCTCTCGTATTTCTGCTCCTCTTTTGCTCCTCTCTCTTTCTCTCTCTGCTTCTTTTTTCCTCTTTTTATTATCGGCCGACACTCAACGTCGATATGATTTTTCGGGGCTTTGCGTTTCCATGACGATAGTACAGAACAATGTGCGGGATTAATACCGACCGCCTGCAGCTTCGCTTGTAATCGAAGAAAGGGAAAAATCGTCGCCTCGCCACCTGGTGACCTTTTTCGCTTTGCCGAAAGAATCGGCGCGTCAGATAATAAATAATTGGCGGATTTGTGAAATTTTACACAACGATTATAAATTACATCTCTTTTCTTTCTCTCATTAAAATATCTTTTCAAATATCTCTAATAAGTAAAATTAATTAGCACTTGTACAATTATATATTGTAATTAATAAGAATTTTTGAAACTGTATTAGAAAAAGTTTACTAAAATTATTAAAATTGTATAGCATATATTTTTAATTGCTAAAATTTAAGAAACTCATGTTATTTTCTTTAAAGAAAAATAATCTGAAATATCTCTCTCTCTTTCTCTCATGGGTTGAAGGACTGTAAAATAAGAGATTAACTGTTTAAATGTCTGAATTGTGAACGTCATCAAGGATCTCAAAATGACCTTGCTTACTTGGCTACTACAGTAAAGGATACTAAAAGTGCCCTATATTCAGACAAAAAATAAAGAATATAAAATGGATGTGGAGAGATCTATTCCGCAAAAAAATCATTGCCTTTAGAAGTCGGTAACTCACACATGTGTGATACAACGAACGAGTTTAATGATCTCGAAGCATGTTAAACTAATGTATCTATAAGCGTCGTTAGTCTCGTTTTTCATTATACCCGTGATAAATCGGTGTAACATATGCTTGAATTTAGATATAGATCTAACATGATGTAGTGTAGATTATTTGCATGACGTGACCAACAATTCAAATGCGACTGTGTGATGTGTATTTAATGCAATTTTTTAGAAATGTAATACGCAATCTCATTTTCATAATTAACTTTTGTAAATTGATCCACTTGTTCATGTATTTTACAGTTTTTGTTTCAAAATTAAACTTAACGTATTGAAAAAAAGTTGAAGGATGCATGTCTTCAGCCTGTCTAAAGTCAATAATAGAAAAAAATCGATAAGGCTCTAAGTATTATAAATAATCTAAATAGAGACTGGCTCTCTCTCTAATATGAGTGAGGCGCAAATAATTTACCAAATAATTTTTAAGAAATATTTTTAATTTTTGTGCTTATGATCTCGCACTTGGCTCTTATATTAATCCGTTCTCTGTTTAAGTTATCTATAAATAAAGTCTTTTTACCGCTGTTTTTATATTAATATGTGAGGATAATAATAAAAATAATATTAATGATAATATTATAATAGTATAATAAGAATAATAATAAGGATGATAAAATAAAAAGACAAATCAGTAAAAATCTGCTGAAAGCAGATCAGTTAATGCGACGGTGAATCATTAGCGTGCCGATGTTTTTCTAATACGCATCATCACTTCTACTTGCAAATTACGCCGAAAAAGAGGGCGAAAAACGCGGGCGAGAGCGGAAGCCGCCACGTGACGTCGGTGTTCGACGTGTGTGCGTGCGCGCGCGCGTGTGTATTTGTGTGTGTGTGTGTGTGTGTGTGTGCGTGTGTGTGTGTGTGATTCGGGAGTTATTGCATAGTCGACTTTCCGATAAACTCAACGAGGCATTGCGGCACGAAGCAAGATAAGGCATTTCGCGTGCCAACGTGTCCGTATGCTATCTTAAATTGCGCCAACGATAAACGAACATGTTTATTTCACATCGGTTTTTATTTCATATTTTCGGCGGACAAACATACACGTGCTATTCATAAAGCGCGCCGCTGATTTTTTTATTGTCATTTAGAAAATAACGCGTTCGAATAGCAATTACGGAACATTTGCACATTAATGATCCGATAGTAAAGATTCAAGGAAGCTAATCTTTTTAATTTGCAAATAGATTAATAGATTTCTATATATTTGCAATTTACAATTTTTCCTGTTCGCCATACCCACTTATAATTAAAAAAAAAAATTTATATATTTTTATTATTATAATCATGGTAACAAATATGACAAATAAACTATATTTTTCTAAATTGAAAATAATATATATAGAGAATATATAATATATAATACAATATAATAATGCATATAATATAGTATATTTTGTTTATTTAATTTAGAAAAATATTGTTTATTTGCTACATTTGTCATCATGGTTATTTGTCATTATAAATTTTTATTAAATACGATAAGAAATTTTTCTATTCGTATCATTAGAGTTTATATGCTTATAGCTGTGAAATCCTTGAGTATCGAGTCGCTGGCATATATCTATTTTTCCATTCTTCTACTCTTCTCCTTTCTGCTTATTCTTGTTTCTTTATACCCCGTTGATTCATTTGCGGGCTTGTGCTTGTTCAATCAGTGTAATTAATAGTAGCCTGTCACTCATTGCGGCACGTCCGATTCAATTTTCTCATCGTTGAACGAGATGGAAAGGTGGAATAGCGCACGCACGTACCCTCATAATTTTCGCGTAATGGAGTTCGTGCGAGGGACGACACGTGAACTTGCGCGTTTCCGCAACGCATAATTTGGCCGAAACAGCAAGGTGTCTTCTTAGCAAAGTGTCTTCTTACAATTTTTCCAAGCAGTTTTTCTATATATGTACTATATCTATATTCATTAATCAGTCACAGCATAATGCTCTAATTTTATATTCTTATTATATTTCACTATTTAAGTACAGCAATAAACAACGTGAAATTTAGAACAGTTGACGGAAATTCGACGTTACGGTAGGATGTTAGATATATATTATTAGACATATAACTGATTGTTCTTTAATTTTTCAAACGGAAACATTGCGTTTTTTGTAGCTACAATGCTCTCTAATACCTCCGATCTACATGCGAATTCACATACGCTTGTCTAGCCGAAATCGATACATGTATGACGATACGGTTTATTGGTACCTTGGTCAACCGGTTGCGCCTAATTGGAATCCGAATCATGCGTTGGTAGACATTATCGTTATAATGTGCACAAGCGTGTTTCTTGACCACGTGTTGTCCTGCATGTATGTTAATTAGATGGCGTCTACTGAGCGAGGATTTTCGTCCTATATCCGCTTTACATCCCTCCTTCGCATCAGAATAAAAAAGTTATATCTATGAAACCTTCGTGGATCTTTGGACATTTCCACTATGGAGATGACGAGGAAGAATAAAAACTAAGGAATAAATCTATTAAAGATAATAAGCTCTTTTTGAATGTATAATTATTATTATTATATATAATTAATACCGAGAGAGATGAACATTGGGGGGTTGAAAAAAATTGAAATTTGTAAGATATGATATAAATAATATTGTTTGTTTTCTTCTCATTGTTAATATTTAAATTATTAAGCTTGCATGTAGGGTGTAATTGCGCGATTTAAATTTGAACAAATTAAAAATGTCTTATAATAACGAGCAGGAAAATTAAAAGATAAGTTATCAAAATATCTATTCAAATCCTTGGCAACAATGAAAATCATAAATTGGTTAAAAAATGTTTTTCAAATGCACTTTTATAATTAATTTAATAATAAATAATAATATTTTGTTTTTTTATGCAAATGCTTACTACTTGTATATCTGAAAACAATTATATCCATATTTTTTTTTTTAAAGTTTAATTTTCTTTAAAGTTATTTTCTCCAAAAATTGTTTCAAATCCAATTATCAAAAAAAAATGATTTGTCTCCTCTTCATAAATTTCTCTCTCTCTCTATTTATCCTATACTATGTAATTCAAGAGTAAATCGCATACTGTGACAAAAATAAATCTAAGTTCTAATGTGCGATTGATTCTTGTGATCTGTGACCTAAATTGTAATTATTATTACATATTATATCCCAAACTGAAAAAATGCAATTTAATTAAATATCAAACGCAGATCATTTGTTTTTCTTCTTCCACTTCAAATAATTTTTTTTTCTTTTGTACATGTTCCAAAAACGAAACAAATCTAGCTCTAATTTCTACATTAGCGTTCTGGCTCGAAAACTGACGCGATAAAGCAACGAGACTGTTAAGACGTTTAAGCCGCTCGCTCGCCCGGCTAATTGTAATCTCGCGCAGCGATTTCGCATTTATCAGATGAACGTCGGCGGCGCGTGGGCAATTAAACGGAAGCAGGAGCGCCGAGCGCGCGATAAACCGCGCTTAACGCCATCGTGCGTGAAGAGGCGGTGCGCAGCGCTAATTTATTTGCATCGCTGCCTTTTAATCGGCCACGTCGTCGTCGTCGTCGTCAATGCCGATAATTGGATAATACGATGCAAAACCATGCACGATCGCCTCCGTTATTTTGATACCATACGGCGAGACGACGCGCCACAAACGATAACCGTCGTAAATCTCCCCGAGATCGTGAGTGGGCGTCAGGAAATGTTGCGAATGCGCTTCTGATTTTTGCACGATGAGATGAGGGCAGCAACGTAAACTAATTATCGTGGCAAATTAATAAAATCTAATCAATGGGGACATGCAGAAACGATCGGCTGAGATCCGCTTCATGGTTCTTTACATTTACACTATCGCCTTGCAATAAGCAAAAAAATCAATATAAGGCAAATGCTTAATTATTACGAACTTGTAATGAAGCAGTCGATGATTACTAATTTATTTTCTTCAAAATACATATGTATAAATACATCTATTTAAAATTATCAAAAAATCAGACACGTTTTTATAAATAATAAAATGATAAAATATAGAAACTTATGTAAATTTGTTTCTGATGATTTTGAGACAAGTTAAAAAAGAAGAGATATTTCTTTTTTATCTTTTTAATATATTACCGGCGCTGTTTTCGCCTTACTTTGATTGATTTTTCAAGAGCTTTTATAGAATGCTAAGATAACGATATGCAAAATATATGCGTATTAATTGCTGTCTTCGCCAATGTGAGCCTTCACGTTTAAGTAATTGTAGTTTTCAGAAGGTCATCATGGGGGGGCCATATCTCGATAAAGTAATCACCGTGCAGAATTCCCTTAGAGACCATTCAGCTCGTTAACATCGAGAGCTTAAAGGAGATGGCTCGGTATTTCTTTGACGACGATGCAATCTTCTGCGGCGAATTGATGATTATACTGCAATTTTCATATACTCTTTTCTTATTTATCAGAAACTGAAATTTATATTCGCAAAAAACAAAAATAGATGTAAATTAAGTTAGAATTATATTAAATTAGACTTGTCTTATTGTTAGAGGTTACGATTACGATTAGAATAAGTTAAATGATAATGAAATATAAATTAAATTCGTGAAAGATGAA
This sequence comes from Formica exsecta, assembly GCF_003651465.1. Taxonomy (NCBI): domain Eukaryota; kingdom Metazoa; phylum Arthropoda; class Insecta; order Hymenoptera; family Formicidae; genus Formica; species Formica exsecta. The sequence continues at coordinate 52,469 of NW_021848800.1, read as the reverse complement.
GTATATGCTATTATAAAATAATGAGAGTGGTATAAGAAGCAGGTAATTTCAGCAGATAATTATATTATATGACATATATTATATTATATTATATGACATATATATATATATATATATAATTGTCATATTAATATGTTATGTATATAGACTATTAAAATATATAATATACATATATAACTATAATATATATACAATTTTAATCAGTTCTCGATTCATATTTGCGACGATACTGCTTTACAAACATGCTGAGATACGTTCGATATTACATTAAAAATTAGCAGACTTCCGTCGATCGTAAGCTGAAATGCTTACGGATTAACATCTCTCTAAATTACGTGGATTGTGTGCAAAAAAAAATCGTGTTTCAGCAATGCTAAAGTGATGGCGTGCCTGCGATTCGGATTACACCCAAATACCCAAATGCCACTGGATCGCCGATTACGTCGATACTGCGACGATATACGCTACATTTTCCGACAGCATCGAATGTCGGCGTTTTATATAACCACACATGCGTTGCATGTATTCATAATGTGTAATTCATAACGTATCGCGCTTTTTTTAAACTGTGATCAGGCAGTTATGGCATTCATAACTATTAAAGAAACGAAGATCATAAAATAGATCTAATATATTCTTGAGTATTGTTTGTAACATGTTTCTATAAACATAAAAAATATTGAAAATTTTTTTAAATATTATTTACAACAAAATTATTAGATATATTTATTGAAAATATAATTTTAATTTCTTTTTAATAATTGTCAAGTTTTAACTTTAATACTTTTTTAGCATATAAAATTCACGTGTAATTATAATTCATTAATTTTAATTGTCAAAAAAAAAACTTATTTATAATTACTATAAATAATTTTAAATTATGCTTAACTCAAACCTAACTTAACTTTTTTTTTAATAACTTATATCTATTATTGTTTTTTACGAATATAAATTTCAGTTTCTGATACGTCAATATCATTATCTATTATTTTCGTACTGCGAAGCACTTTGCGTTTAAAATAAAAGTACAGCTCGTTCTGTAGATAATTATCACGATATTTAATCTCATCAACGATAAGTGATGCTGTCATATCACTGGTCAGTGAAATATATATATAAATCATCTTGTACATTACCAAAAATCGACGATGCGCAGCTCTCGTGACGGAAAAGTACCGCTGCAAAATTGCATTCCATTATCGCTGCTCGAATTTCGTAGCGTTAATTCAAAATTAATCAAACAGGCTGGATTACGGTATCTATAACGCGACGAATGTCGAATAATTGAGTAAAACACTCCGGGCGGTCGCCGCTGATTCCCTTTAGCATCTTCGTCTCGCTTTTAGCGATAATAATATGACGCGTGCCTTTTAAACGCGACGCTCTATTAACGCTGAAAGCGAGATATCGGTACAACAACCGTCGACGGACGTCGAGTCAGGTCGAAAGAGAGAGATTGTTCGATGAAAATTTAAACTCGCGGATAACAGCCTGGATATATTATAGTAACCGAGCTATGACAGACGCGTAGGAAAAAAACGCCGTGTCACTTTCGCGCGACAACACATGGAAAATTATTGTGCGAAGAATTTAGAAAAAAAATGTTTACCGTATGTGCGTCGACTTATATACATTAGTCATTTTAGTTTTTAGCAAGTCGCAATTTATACCGGAATCACTCGATTTTTAGGTATTAGATTTGGGAGAATTCTTTGAAATAATTGCACAGAAAGATTACATAATACAAATATTATTATTTTTTTTTTAAATGCAATAAATGATTTTCTTCAGATAGTAAACTCTTAAATAATAACAATATGTTAAATAAATTCGTATACTTTTCACACAGTTTCTGGCATTTAGTTTTGATAACTAAGCTGCAAATTCACCTTTGTTAAAGCAAAGTTTTATCAAAATGTAAAAATAAAGAGAAAAATTGTATTATTTATTCGTGTTTGCATAAAATTCAAAATCTGCCAAAAAGATTCATATATCAAAATGTAGCTTAAATTTTTGTTTATACCTTGTATTCATAATTTCAAATAATAAAATATTCAAAAATATAACAATTTGAAGCTTTAAAATAAAATATGTTTAAAGAAACACAATAACGCAATTTTAAATTTTAAATTTATCAAAGAAAGACAAAGAGAGAAAGAGAAAGAGAGAAAGAGAGGAAGGAAATAGAAGAGAGGACATATTTTCGCGTCCACACAAAATTTTTTACGGGTATTTTGTACAAGAAACTTCATGCAAAATCGAGAGATTCTCGACAATTGCAATAGCCGTGACTGGCTAGCATAGGGGCAGGAGAATGCGGGAAGAGGGAACCTCGCACGATCACCGAGTCCCTGATATATCCGGTGGGTTGTCGAGGTGGACCGTAGTAATCCTCCTAAACCCGGCACAATACCGCGCCCGGTTCTACAGCAGCCATTAGCGCGAAAGGGGAAAAAAGATTAAAACCTTCGCCGGTCGCCCGCAGCGGACGGCGCTGAATCCCCGTTTTATTAATCGTGCACGTTGCGGAAGATAACGTCGTCAGCCGGCAGTTTCGAGGAAAAAGGTTAAAGCGCTCCCGAGAAACGGGAATTGCAGTCCTTGTACATCACAGTGATCGTTGAAAAACGACGATTGTGGTTTCGGGTTAAGCGTTGCTTTGTGCAAAACGTGGATTTAAAAAATAAAAGCGTAAAAAAAAAAATAGATGCGAATATATAATCATCGCTGAGAGGTAAATTTATATATAAATTTATAAATAAAATATTTATTATATGTCGTACATACATATGATACAAAATCTAGAAAAAAACAGATTTAAAAAAAATACAGAGTAAAAATACAAAATTTAGAAAACAAGATCATCATTGACAGTCTTACGTAAGACTTCGTAAAATTAAGGTTCTTCAGAAAAATAAATATACTAATATATTAATATAATATACATTATATGTATATATACGACTTTCTATTCTTTCTAAAAACTCTCGCGGTGAGAATCGAAATCGCAACCGGCCACCCGATATATAGCGGTGTTCGTACACACATAAAGAACGCGCGGTTGAGTCAGACGCAGCATCAAAAGAGTCGAGCGGCTTTCGCCTTTTATTCCGCGTCCACCGTACCGGATAAGAAGGAACGCCGCGACGAGAAGAAGAGAAACTCCATCCTCTCGTTTCCGCCTTCCTTTTTCCCGCTTTCTTTTCTCCCAGTTAGAGAGAGATTGGAGAAAGATAAGAATGGAAAGTTGTGCAGGAGTGGCTGAAAGTGAAGGAGAACGTAATGGATGTTAAATAGAAAAAAAGAAAAAGAGGAAGATAGAGAAGGGGGAAGAAGATGCTCTCAGAGAGAAAGAGAGAGAGAGGGAGAAAAAGAGAGAGAAAGAGAAAAGAGGGGGAGGGAGGGGTACCGTTTCTCTTGACAAGAAAAGAAGGATATAGAGAGAGAAGTGCAAGGAAAGACAGAAGTCGAAAAAGTACATCTATTTAATAAAAAGGACGAGAAGAGTTTGAGAGGAAATTCATACTATGCGCGTCTTTAGCGGCAAAAGATGCAGATGTTCATTTCTCTTCATCTCTCATTTCCTTTCTTTCTCTTCATCGCTGTTCCTTCATGATAAGTGAACACTCTACTGGCCTCCAAAGTAAAATTTCTGAGGTTTCAACGGCTGAGTGATGGAAAAGCTCGACCTTCTTTTACGACGCATTTTTAATTCGCGCAAGAAACGAGGGAACATCGCAAAATTAAGATTTGCGACTGGCAAGATGTGCCAACCCAGATGTGTCTAATCTAAATTCGCTACTGAATGCAAAGGAATATCGTGACTTTCAAAAATGGAGCAAAATTTTTCTTGACTCTGGCTTGAAACGCACGATCTGTTCTTTGCGAAAATATGAAAACCATTGCGGATACAAATTTAAATATGATGTGCACACAATCTCTATATAAAATAAAATAAAGATACATAAAATTTAAGCAAAAATTATGAAAATTCAAATTAATTAATTAAATACATGAGTTCTATATTAAAAATGTGCTAAATTAAATCATGAGCTCTGGTTTGATACAAAAAATAATTAAGTTAATAGAACGTATGTTAATATGTAAATATTATATACAATAAAACATATAATTAATTTCTCTCTCTCTCTCTATTATATTTTTTGCGACGTATTGTCAAAAAATATATAATATTCTGTCAATATTTTATGTATATTCGATAACTTATCATTCATAAAAAAATCTCAATTCGCAGATCTCAAAAATTTAAAGATTTGCAGTTCTTGTACATTAGAGTGATTGATGAAGAACGACGATTGTGGTTTTATGACAAATTGTTGTTCTGTGCAAAACATATATCGAAAGCACATCAAATATGATACATTTAAGGATTAAAGGAAATTAGCATATATTATTTTTGCATTACGCGCATGCTAATCTCATTGCGGCAAAATTTCGATCTTCTTTTTTTCTTACAGCAAAGTACCAGCAGTCGCGTTCTATGCGAACTCGCATGCTGTAAAGTTCGTGAGAGCTTTTATGGATCGTGAATAAGTCGCGCGCATAGATCGGTTGTATCAGTGTGTTGCTTTTGTCTGTGTGCGCGTTTCTGACGTTCTTCCGCTTATATCACTATCCAATCCCCCCCCCCCCCCCCTCTCACTCTTTCTCTCTGCGTGTGTTTTCTATCTCTCTCTCTTTCTCTTTATTTTTTTATTCTCATGTGCGAATATACTGTGAAATTAAATTAATTTGATGAGATATATTGCTGGTTTCACGAATCTTGCGTCACCTCCATTTATTGATAGCATGATAATAATTAAATTATTAGATGCAAAAAAATGATTTTGATCATACTTTTCACGTTCTGACAGAAAAAAATGTTATAAAAGTACTTAATAAAATATTTAGCTATTTTTTTTCTACAAAATTAAAAATTTTCAGTGTTTTATATTATTTCAAAAAATAAATAATTTGTGCATAAGAAAATTATATATTATGTATATATATTTATATGATTTATTACTTATGCATATATTATAAATTAGATTTTTTTATAATATTACTTTTTTTATCTAATGCTGTTTGGCCGATAAAAAAGAATCTATATGTTGGATATTATACAATATACAATAATTCTTATTTCCTCGTCTTCGCTTCACACACAATCGAAATTTCCATCTCGTATATTACACATTCGTAACTTCATATTTGGAACTAGTACGAACGCCCGAAGCACTTTGCAACGTATTTCCATCGATACAATTATGCTAGGCATAGTGATTCAGCTAGTATTTCATACGTGTTACGATCGGTGCGACAAGTTTCTGCGGAAAGACTAAACTGTGAATTGAAAAACCAGAAAGAGAGAGAGGCATGCGTAAAGAGAAGAGAAGCATAAGACATCGAAATCGAGAACGAAAGAAAGGTGCGGCGCATACATATCATCGCGAGATTTTCCAGAAAATCGCCGACGCGATATCCACAAGCATGAAAACTTGTAATTGGTTTGCGGTAAACCGACGTTTAAATGTTGAAATGTTCGCACGTGCTCATGTACATTACGATGGAAACAGACGTGAGCGCGCAATCTGCGTAGTTCGATTAGCTTAGACGAAACAAATAAAATTTTTAAATTTATATATACTAATTATTTCGACTTTCGTGTATAACTCTTGGCTTAATTCGTTGAAATATGCTCAATAAAGGTTTAAATTTGAAGTCTGTAGTTTGAAAAAGAGTTTACAAAGTATTTAAATGTAAGAACTTTAAAACTATTAATATAAAAATATTTTAATTGTGATGCGAATCTTTGGATCGTACGCAACAAACCAAGTTTTCACACATGATTGAATTCTTCTATCTTTGAAGCAATCTGTAAAAGAATATCGATGATGCCGCGAATGTAAATATTCGCCAGGAACCACTCAAGTCGATCACTGACTAACAATAAGAATCAAGAAAATCAGGAAGCGAGAGATTGCAAGTAATTGCTTAAGATATTAGAATAACACATTGCTGAGAGAAGATGTGCGGGAATAAAAGCTTGCTTTGGATTTTCACGTTTCCATCAATTTTCCGATTTCATTATTCCGGTTTTCCAAAATCTAGGCTTTCTAAAATTACGCTTATTTTAAAAAGACAAAATTTTAAATTTTTGTTTATTCGCAAAAAAATATCTTCTGAAAATTGAGCTTTTTATCAGAAACCTCTGTGTGTATAGAGGTCTCTTTTAAAAATTCAAAAGTATCTAATAAAAAAATTCGGTAAATCTTGACATTAACTTGTAACTCACGGATCACTTTCTTTTTGACATATACTGTAGAAAGCATTTTTAAGTTACACGCTTTGAATTAAGTGGCGCTGTCTTTTATTATCTTTGGTGAAAGATATCGAGAATTATAATCTGAAAACATATGTCAAGATTAAAATCATTGGGACTAAAAATTCTCTTTTCTAAAAATTTTATTTTTGCTGTATTTTAAAGTCGCATATCTCAGGAACAAAAAGAGAGCCACATAATCAAAGCGTGTATTATTTAGGAATGCACTCTCTACAATACACGTCAAAGGATAAATGATTCATGAGATGTAAAGTTAATGTCAAAATTTATCCAAAAATTGTTATTTTAAAAAAATTTTCTATTTGAAAATTGTCCCCGAGATCTTTCTTTGTTCGAATAAACTTCGTCGAACATCTTTTTTGGAAAAATAATAATCTTCGAAACAAGCTATAAGGATGAAGAAATTTTTTGCACTGATAAAAGATATATATTCACAATCAGATATCGTCATCAGTTGCGAGCAACGAGAGTGTAGTTTGCTTGTTCATGTTTCTGAACCGGACACACCAGTTCAAGGCGGCGGTGTAACGATCCGGCGAGCGGGCGGTTACGAAGGCGAACTTGTATAATTTTCGCGAGTGCCGTCGAGGAGTGATTCTGAAGTGACGCCGACCCTCGTCGTCGCACACGTCTGGACCGGTAGCATGCCGCGCTACCACCGCGAAACTTTCAAGTGACCCTTGTCGTCCCTAGAGGCGAACCAGCCGCTTGCCGGCTCCGACACGAGGGACGCGTCCGGAGGTTTGGAATAAGTGGCGAACCGGCCTCTCGTTAATGGCATACGTAGTTCCAGAAACTTTTGTTCTGTCTACCGACATAACGCTTTATCCAATCTATGAATAATCTATGTGTGCTATTACATTCTATTTATGCGCTTCTAATTTATAAGTCTAATCTATACGTATAAATTTCTCCTTTCGTTTAATATATAAATTAAAATATTGAATTTGCAATGAAAAAAGTCGCAACTGTTCTTTCAAAAGCAAAAACATGCGTTGTGTTTTAAATTATATTATTGGTGATCAAAAAAGCATTAATTTCTCTTGTGAATTGTATTTCTTATATACTATCAAGTCTAAAAAAAATTCACTATCTCACAATCAGATTTATGACAGAACTATGGATATGGCATAGCCAAGTCAATTCTTAGATTTTCTTTATACCTTTCATGATTGAACATATTGCAACATATCTTTTTTTAATTGGTTACTGAAATATAAAAAATGAACAAAATTTTCAATCTTAGGTAAAAGCGGCCTCTTTTGGCATTAATGCCGCAGGATTAAAAAGTAAAATAAAATATATGTCATTATAATATTTATGTTATTATATTATGTAAACGTTATTGACAAATCTGAAAATGCTAGAAATATCAGAGCAGTGCATTATTGCGTAAAATAAATCTTATAAATATTAATTTATATTAATGATGTTACACATTTCGAGATATCTCTAAATAATACCCGTAAAAAAATTTGTAACAATGTGTCGCAAAGCTTGGGCGCGTGTCTATACATACGACTACACTCGTACTTCGTCACGTCGTGGAGAACCGAGCGAGAGTAATTATCGAACGCTAACGGCATCGACGGTTTAACCGTCGCCCATAATAAACGGCGATCCGCTCTCTCAGCACTTCTTCCGATTTCTCCTTCTCCGTCCGACGCCCTTTCTCTCCTCCTTTTTCATTCACCGCACTCGTTCACCCTGGTGTTACTTTTTTTCTTTATTCTCATCTTTATTCTACCACATTTTATCTCTTTCTTCTTCTCATCGTTTCATCCATTATGTCCGTTTCTTTCTACATTATCTTTTCTTTTTTCTTTCATTATGCTCTCTCTTCTCTTCCCCTCCCCTCTCCCCTATCTCTCTCTCTCTTTCTCTCTCTCTCGTTTGCTTCCACCTCTCTTCGACCTTCCGCCTGCACACGAATTCCGTCGCACACCAGTTCTCTCGTTGCACAGACAGAGGTGGGTGTGGGTGAAGGCGAGGTGGTTAGAGGACTCGGAACCCAACCCGCCCTAACGAGCCGACGTTCGCTATCACCCACGCGAGTCAATGACGTCACTGTACGAAACGCGAAACGTTAAGGAGTATTCACAATAGCCAAGCAATTTTTTTTTGTCTTATCAAAGAAGCTCTTAGAGGATATCAATCGTGCTATATATTGAAAATTATTAAGTTTAAATGTAACATGTAAATTGTGTCATTTATGTGAATAAATTTTTATGAAATTTGTAACAAAATAATATATTATATAAGTATTAAATAGATTTCTCTCATTAATGATACGAATTAATTGTTAATTGCGGGGAAAAAATGTTGACTATAAATAAATTATACGGTTAATTGATTTTTTTTTTCAATGCGATCGCCGAATGGATTTTCGACGGTGGTCGATACTACGGAAGTCGGATGCCACGAACGCTTCCGATATCCCGTCATTTCCGGGCCGATTTGTAATTTTCATTCTATAACGCCCTGCACGTGGCGACCGACCGCGTTCGTTGGTGATCATCGATCAATTTCGCAGGGAAAGAAAAACACGACACAAATTGAAAAATTGTCAGATTCGGATCTCTCCAGGGCCAGCAAAAAAAGAGGAAAAAAATTTTTTTTTGAACGCACGCACGCACGCTACGAGATTTTCGTTCGATTGAACATACCTGTACGGCGTGATACACCACTGAGCACATCATTCATTCTCAAATAACTGCGAAACAATATTATTTGATCTGTCGAAAATTAGGAGTAGACAGTGGTTTTCTTCACGATATGTATAGAAATAAAGAGAAATTCAAGTAAGAACTTTTGTGGAAGTGTCTATTCAATCCGATGATTCTTTCGTGAATATTAAAATTATATGAAAATATGAAACGATTAGAATTGCAAATAGTAAATGATTAGAAATAGTGATTTAGATCTCTATAACATTTTGATATATTTATTTTATTTTTCTTATTATGACGAGACTTTCGATTATAAAAACGATTTTTGAGTTTGTTATAAAGGAGTAAATTATTTTCCCAATTATATATATTTTTGATACATCAAAAACTCTTTTGTTATCTCAAAATTATTCAAATATACATGCACAATTTATATTAAAATCATATATTTAAAAACAATTCGAAAAAGATGGGGTTAGATGAAGTTTTCTGCTTTTTGGCCACGCTAACATTGCTAAAGTGTAAGATACATTGAGCTAGGACTCTCTCTCTTTTTCTCTCTCTCTCTCTCTCTCGTCAGGAAATTGATCGTGATTGTCGAGTACACCTAGGCAGCAGTCTGGAAAGTTCAACCGGACGAGGGTTCGAAGGGTAGATAAGTGAACAGGGTGAGATCTCTGCTCGAAAGATCCACGAGTGTTGAGCTTCGTTGCTGTCATACGCAGTCGATGCCACGACTGTCTACTCTTTGCCGTCATCTTCCGCCTCCTTCCGCCGACTGATTGTCTTTCTGACCTTCCTCTTTTCACGACCTCTCAATCAAAGGCCATTGATGCATTTACTAACGGTCGGCGCCGGACAATACTGGACCACAGAAGAAAATTCCCTGAACAAGAACAAGTAAATAATGTCTCTGAATGTTGTAAACGAAATTATTCCTGCAGATCTTGCCCTTTCCTCTCTCGAATAATATAGCTCGTTGTAGCTATGTCTATTACAAATGTGCATTATTTTCATTTTCATCCATGTCATTTTATTTTTATTTTTATTTTCTTTTGGGCGAAAAAAGAAACAGTAAGTTTTATAGTAAATTGTGAATAGCATACAGTGAAGTTAGGGATATTATTATGCAGTAATGATTTTTTATTTAACATTGCTATATAGAAGGTGTATCATACATCGTGATATAAGGTGGAAATGAAAATAACTCTTCATGTAAATACAAATTGAAAAAATAAAATTAATTGTTTTTATATAAAGCTTTGTTTTTGAGAAAATCGACTTTAAAAGTCCGTCAAATACATGTGCATTTGATTAATAACAAAAATTTATTACAAATTTTGCTATATACAACTATTATTATTTGTATTCGTGAACAATTAAACAATTGTGAACAATTAAACAATCAATTTACGCTTTTTTTAATTCGCCAAGTAGTACTTCTTTATATGACAAGCGGAGTGACATTTCCAATAATTTGTTATTTAATGAGATAATTGCATTATTAAAAAACTTATTGCGTTACTTTGATTTGTACCAAATTACGATGTTATTTATAAATATGAACAGAAATAGTGTGTAAAATAAGATCCGATTCTTGTTAGTCAAATCAAGAGATACGGTAGTGTCTCGCGCCAAATGTATATATTACTCGACGAATTTTCAAAAACGATTTTCTCAAAAACGCGAAACATCGTTTAAAAAAATTTTATTCTATTTTTTCGACTTGTATTTATATGAAGAATCATCTCCATTTTGCTTGTACCACGATTTATGATATGTCCGTATATAGGAGCTTGCACATTTTTCGATATCACGTTTAAAGGTAGAACAAACACACGTTTCATTTTTGGTTAGAAACAAAATAAATAAAAATAAAAGTCGCGGGAACGATCAATTGGATCATGCATATTATACACACACACACACAATTAATCGTTCCCTCGAATATATAATATATACACATATACATATATAAATATATACATACATACATACATTTATATATAATATGTATATATATGTGTATATGTGTGTGTGTGTATATATACATATATATACCCCGTTGTCTGTTTATTATTTATTCGGCGCACTATGCATTCGTAATCTGCGGCCTGTCTATCGTTTGCGATTCTGCTCGATTCGCATTTTTGCGTGTCCGAACCGCTGCTTTTTTCCGCATTTTTTCGACAAAACACGCGGCGTTCTCTTCGGGACCGGAAATGAACGATGCGCTTTCGTGGTCTCGTCGGCACACCGCGCGCGTTTGACAGAGGCCAATCGCATGTCAGTGCGAAAAAAAAACCAACGGTCCTCTCTTTCTTTTCGATAAACAAATGAGAGTACAGTTATGTCTATAATGTCTATAATAAAGAAAAATGGGTATAGGTCAAATAAATTAAAAATAAAAATCCCGATGACGATAAAGAGATAACAAAGGTACAAGATCATAAGAAACCGTTTGTGTTTTTCTCAGTGTTTCGCAAGCTTTAATTGTGAAATAAAATGTCATCTTTTTTATTGCGTCAGAGTAATCACTTACCTCTAGGTTGTAGATATAGCATAAAATTATGTTTTCAATAGTATGTATATTAAATCCTTAAAATTTTGAAGTCTATGTTGTTGTTACAGAGAATTCAACAGCGATGTGATATATTTAATCAAATATATAATTAAATTAATATTTAATTAAATTTTGTAAAAGTTTTCACCCTCGTCTGGTAAATTGACCAATATTATTACGTTATTAGACAAGACGAGAATACTATAAAATAAAAATGGAAATATGAAACAAAAATACATATAGTGCATCGAGTATTCTCCTCGAGATTAGTTTGCAGCGTGACGAATAAAAGTCAGGTGAATCTTGTCGAGCTATCTTGTCGCAGGCAGTCACGGTTCTTCGAGCAGCCAGCTCGGAAAGTACCGTCGCCCCCATTCGAGCAAGCGTATCTGTCGGCAGAACTCTTATCGAGCCCCCGTTCTCTACCCCAACCTTCCCAACGTCCCCAACCACCGTAATCTTTTTCTTGCCCTCTCCCTGCCCCTCTTCTCGTAACCGCGCACGGTTGTATAAAGGGCGATTGCAACGGGCCGGAAAATAGGCTCATCTGAATGCGGCACGGCGGACTCGGCGCCGTGGCGCGACCCGGTGTCGGGAGTCGAAGAGGGAACGGAGAATGGAGATCGTCAAGAGGGAGGTTGCGCGAGAAAGGTTGCGGGGTAACGAGAACTCGGGGACGACGATGCGGCTGGAGATACTCTTCGCCTGATGGCGATGCTACCTCAAGAGAGCTTCACACAGAAGTGAATCGCGTGAGGACGTGGAAAGTACTCTTCTTTCTCTCTTTCTATCTCTTTCTCTCTCTCTCTCTCTCTCTCTCTCTGCTACGTTGATAGCAAATGGTCAAGAGAGATCGGATGCGATCGTCGAGACTGCGGAAGCATCGCCTCGTGCTTTTTCCACTACATTTGTCGTTGCCTCACACTCTCGCCGCTATGAAATATTTCTGAAAAAAATATGATTCTCTAAAAAAACTCGATGATTATCACAAAAATGAAGGGAAACATTTGGAAGATTAAAATACACACTCTTACGCAAGCGTATGTACAGGTGATAAAAAGCAGTCGAATAAGCGCAAAGAAACCCAGTCTACAAAATACACATGTATATGTATAAATATACATGAAAAAAAATATTTTGATATATATATTTTTAT
>NW_021848800.1:26348-39728 GCF_003651465.1 Formica exsecta | reverse complement strand
ATTCTAATTTATAATATTTTATAATGTATAATTCATATTTTTTCTTAGATGATTCTTGTTATATCTAATTAAAGAAATGTTCTTTCTAATTATTCTTTTCCGTACTGTCGACAACATATAATAATTATGTGCAATATTATACTTTAACACACACACACACACATACATACAAATACATATATGTGTATATATGTGAATGTATCAGATTTTGCATTTTTTCTCTGTGCATTCAATATCTGCGCTAATACTTGCGCACAAGTATAATCGCCTCGTGCAAATCATCCTTCGTCGAAAGGTCGCTGATTTTTACAGTCATTCTCTTTCGCTTTTTACTCTCCCCTTCTCTACCTTTTCTCTCTCTCTCTCTCTCTCTCTCTCTCTCTTTCTCTGTCTCTCGCTATCCTCTCTTTCTCTCTCTTTCGCAGTTTAATATCGCGGACCGCTCTAAATCGAACGCGCACAAAAGCGTGATAACGAATCACGTCCGTTGCAGACGAGGGCAATGGCACCAGTAGCGGCGCCCCGGGGGCTCCTGGAAACGCGCAGCGCTCTCTCCCCCTCTGCTTTTGCCCTTTTTGCACCCCCTCCTCCCCCTCCTCTGCCCCCGTCAACGAACGTCATTCCCCTTTTTCGGTGAAGGGGGAAGGGGCGGGTGGCGTCACGCAGCGGTAATGATAGCCGGGCGCATAATGTTTTACGTGGGAGTGGCAACAGCCGTGACCGAAATGCCCGTTGCTACTCGTTCGCTCGCTCTCTCGCTTGCTAACGATAATTGCATCCTACTTTTCCCGGCCGCGCGTTGCGCGTTTTGATAAACACACGCGTGTGCAGACGTACACGTGCACGCATGCACACGAAACGATCGCAACGCATTACATTCGCGAAACGTACGCAAGAATTAGATAGGTCATGTGATTTCCGTGAGCATTCGTGTGAATGAACATTTAAAATCTATTAAAGCAATATTTTTAATTTTTTTCCTTAAATTTAGCAAACATAAGCAAATTTATTGTTATATTAATAATGTTACAAGCGTATTATATATATATGTATAAATATGTATATGTATATACATATATATATATATATATATATATACATATATATATATACTTATTGTTAGATGTAATTCTCAGGATATCCTGTAGTAATTTACTTCGACATCTTTCGATATTATATTAAAAGAAAATAATTTTTAGATAAACACACATAAAAAGCGTTTCTTGATAGAAAGCAAGCAACGCTGTTTTCTAAAGTAAAAATTATTTAGACTTATTTATTTTAATAGAAATTATATATATAAAACATCCGTGATATATATATATATTTTTCTCAATAATAAATGCCACTTATTTTATAAATAAAGCATGCGCTTGTATATATATATATATACATATATATACATATATATACATACACACACATACACTAATTGTCGATTAATCAATTTCTTATACACATTTTTTGTTTGATTACTATAATTTAAACAATTATTAAACAATTGTGTATATTACAAATGCAATTTCGAAAATAACAGCATTTTTTATTAGTTTGTACAATTATTCAGAAGCTATGTTTTTTTGCCTATTATTACAATATAAAATTTTAATCAAATTTCATGATTTACGATTTTGATCATCGATAGCAATCCTTTTAAACCGTGATAAGCGACGATCTTGGCTGGCGTTTGCAAAATTTGTAAAAATTAGGGCGCGATTTCGAAGTTTCTCGGTCCGTTATTCCCAAGGCGCCAACACCGACACCATAAATCATGAGATCCTTAATCCCAGGGCTGTGGGCGGGACAGAGAGAGTGCGTCGGAAGTAAGCCCGAAAAGATATCTATCCGTGCCATCGTTCATTTCCGGTTAACCTCCACTTACCACGCCGCTTACCTTCTCCACGCGTTGACTTTTACTCCTGGGATTTTTATACTCCTTACGATGCGCAGGATATCTAAAGAGATTACCTGCTACATTTCGGTTATGCATCACTTACATACAAAGATTTAATATAAAAAAAATTGTACGCTTTTAATCACATAATCAAAGTAAGTAAAATACATAACGTTCAGTGTCTTTGAAAAATAGTTTGTTTGGTAAATCTTGACATTAACTTATACCTCATATTTATTTATTACCTTATATATTAATTCTAGTTTTCTGGTTTTTTTTTTAAATCATTTGAATTAAAATTACACACACATTTAATATTTGAACTATCAAATGCGTTGCTCAGCCATGATATGCTTTTATTGATATATAATTGATAAGTAATACACAGCGCAGCGTCGAGATAACTAATCAACATCGCGAATAAGAGGCAGTAATACTTGTGAATATCGATTCAACATGCCTTTTTTAAGAGTAGAATTTGCACTTTGTAATTCAAATAAAAGAATAATAGTTTACGACATTTACGAACGGAAGATACAAATTGTTGTTTATTTTCAAATTATTATTTATTTACGTATTCAACTACACGTTGCAAAGCTAAATGACACAATTAGGATCTGAACTCATAAATTGTTACGATGAAAAATCTAGGTATTCGCTCGTTTAAACTACGTTCGCAAAATTTTCTGATCGGAATTCCTTTTAGGAATTAATTACCGACGTGGGTATTGTAAGCGGGTACCGCATTATTTAAAATGACAGACATTTTTTTTCTCCCCCGAATGTCTGAGAAACAACATTGTGATAAAGCGGAAAATGGAGGAGGGAGAAAAAATAGCGGACGACGCAATCAATGTTTGCTTACGTGGATCGCGAAAGAATTTAATTATACTCGGGCGTATTTTCTCGTCGCTCTTACGACCATGCATAGAGCCAGGGGAAGAGAACGACTGGGTTGTGTTCGGAAGGGCGCCCGGGTGAATTACATTTTCGCGTTCCCCACGAGGATAACGGTACTCCCGCTGCTGTCGACGGCAGCGGAGAGCAAAAAAAAAGGGTGCGTATCTAAAGAGATTACCTGCTACATTTCGGTTATGCATCACTTACATACAAAGATTTAATATAAAAAAAATTGTACGCTTTTAATCACATAATCAAAGTAAGTAAAATACATAACGTTCAGTGTCTTTGAAAAATAGTTTGTTTGGTAAATCTTAACATTAACTTATACCTCATATTTATTTATTATTTTTAATCAGAAAAGTAATCCATGAGATGTAAAGTTAATATCAAGATTTTCCGTTTATTTAAATAAAAGCGTTATTTTATAAATTATTAAAACACTATAAGAATAATAGTTTACGACATTTACGAACGGAAGATACAAATTGTTGTTTATTTTCAAATTATTATTTATTTACGTATTCAACTACACGTTGCAAAGCTAAATGACACAATTAGGATCTGAACTCATAAATTGTTACGATGAAAAATCTAGGTATTCGCTCGTTTAAACTACGTTCGCAAAATTTTCTGATCGGAATTCCTTTTAGGAATTAATTACCGACGTGGGTATTGTAAGCGGGTACCGCATTATTTAAAATGACAGACATTTTTTTTCTCCCCCGAATGTCTGAGAAACAACATTGTGATAAAGCGGAAAATGGAGGAGGGAGAAAAAATAGCGGACGACGCAATCAATGTTTGCTTACGTGGATCGCGAAAGAATTTAATTATACTCGGGCGTATTTTCTCGTCGCTCTTACGACCATGCATAGAGCCAGGGGAAGAGAACGACTGGGTTGTGTTCGGAAGGGCGCCCGGGTGAATTACATTTTCGCGTTCCCCACGAGGATAACGGTACTCCCGCTGCTGTCGACGGCAGCGGAGAGCAAAAAAAAGGGTGCGCGTGCGTTCATGTCACCTGCGTCGCTCGCCCCGATTTTGCGAGGGGTAACAAGATCTATTTATCCAACGCAGGTCCAGAGGGGACGCGACGAGGATAATTGCGAATTCGCGTTCCCGAATGGTCGGCTGAGATTTGCGAACCGCAAAATCGGAAACGGTTATCATTAACTTGTTCATTTGTAATGTAGCTACGTACCACGCGGTCTCTTAAGTGTATGATTCATTTATATTATTTATATTATTTAAATCATGTATAATAGTCAAACTAAAACGGAAAACGTACGGGAGGTACGTGAAAAAAGAACTTAGAAAGATAAAGAAAATAGAAAATTCTTGACATTTTTAAATAAAAAATATTATTATTGTTAGATTAAATACACATACAAACATACACATACATACATACATACATATATACATATATGTATATGTATATATTCTTTTAAAAAATTATTGTCACAGAAAAAAAAATTAAAATTAGTTCTTTCTATTTTATACAATAGTATACGTATAAGGTATTTTTGAAAAAGATATAATCTACTGGTTTAGATAAAATAGAATTAAAATTTTTAAAGTATAAGATAGATAACATTGTTTGTATGTTTAATATTTTCATCATATTCAAATCAAAATTTTTCAATATTACCGAATTTATATGCAGTGCATACTTACACGCGTGTACGCGTTTTGAATTTAATTGAAATTAAGTATCCAAATTTAAAAATAAAAATAAAAGATGTGAAAATAAAAATAAAAGTGTTGAAAGAGATATTTGCATTGTAGTTTTTAACATCATAAAGATAAAAATAATATTAAGTGAACACTGACGGAAGAATACGATATATTTAAAAAACTTGATACAAAAACAACTGTCTTGGGAGTTAGAAAAGCACTTTAATAATGGCTTTATTATTAACTAATAATAACATTAGATTTTTACACGTAATACATGGAAACTTATTATTATATATTAAAAACAATTAATTATTTTGTTATAATTATATAATTTTCTTAAAAGAGCTTTAATTTATTTTTTTGAACATTATTTTAAACCCAATTTTCGAAATACAATTCATCTCTTTTCTATATATTCCATAGTCATATAATTTAAACTGAATCACTAAAGAAAAGAAATTGAATGTTTTCCTTATATCTAATTTTTTCATGTTAATAAAAAAGTTTATATTAATACATATAATAAATAAAGATTATTTAAATCGGTTTTAAATCGGTGTTTTTACATAGATACTGAAATAATCTATGATTCAAAACACACTTATCTCTATACCTTCAATACATAATTTTTTTAAAGATAATAGTTTTTATTTATCTCGAAATCATATCATGAATAATATAAAAATGCAAGAAGCAAAATAAATATTAATACTACGATTAAGCACGAAATTTACGTGCAAATTGTGAAAACAGTATCAAAAAATAAGGGAATGACGTAAGAGCGCCAAAAAGCTTTGTCCAAAAATAGGACAAAGCTTTTTGGCACTCTTACGTCATTTCCCACGTTCTAAATCCGTCGTCCATTGTAACAAAAGTTGTGCGAGGTCGACCTATGATTATTAGAACTTTTATTGATCTTTTTCGCAAAAATTCTGGCGGGGTCTTGCCACGAGATAATTTATTATCACAACGAGAAAGGCGCAGGATTTTTTATTCAGAATTCGACTTAACAACCGTGATGCCATATCAAATGGGAAGATCGTTCTCTCTTGATCCTCTTTCGCACCGCGAAGAAAAGCGCTCGAAGAGGGTGGCTCGGCGACTAACTCGGCGAGGTTTTGCGTCGTAATCGGCGATGCTTAAAGAGTGTCATGATTAAAACTCAACCCTTCGTGAGCCCTTCAGCGCCACTCCTATCTACAACTCAGGCGACTCATTTCGCTGCAGTGGAACTATTTGTCGTCGATTATATTTATTGTCGCGCGTTACAAACTGTGATAAGTATGTATAATTAGTTAACCATTAATATCAATGTCCAGAACACATTAAAACTGAGACTGGTCTTGAAATTACTAGATCTGATACTATTTGTGCTAAAAAAGTTTGTATTTCTTTATAATTTAGATTTTAAATTTATATTACAAATAGAGGAAAAACGAAATAAATTTCTTAAACCGATATACACTATTTTTCAGCAAATATATGCTGCATTTTATCAGCTAATCAAAATTTGATTTGTTTAATTAGTAATTAGTCATCAATAACCTATAATTTATACATTCTTTGTTTGTTTATCTGATAAATGGACTTATAAATCGGCTTATCTCTCAAAAGTCTTTAAAATTTAAAAGTTTTTTTGTCATTTTCTTCAATTATATAATCTAAATAACGATAACAGCGTTGTGTTTTAATAATATTATGTTGTTATATATGTTTATAAATTTCTAAATTTGTTTTAATTTTGTTTTTATTATTATTATTTATTATATTTCTGTAAATTTTAGAGGGAGTGTGTCGTTTTTGGGAATCAATTTTTTATATATTTAAAAGTATGTTATCATAGAACTGTGATATAATCTAATAAAAAACAACCTCTAGTAAATATATTTGTGTATAAATTATGAAATATTGGAATTTTAGCTAGGATAGATATTTGATTAGAGCTCAAAAATGAAATAATATATAATAACATACTTTGGTGTTTTTCCTTTATAAGATTCCTGCTAAATTAAAACTTCATATATAAATTAAAATATATGATATGCGAAACACACTATACGTAAAATTATATTAATTTTTTCAAGTCAGTTACTTCTTAGTCAATAATAAGAATGTATCAATACTGAAAATAATAAATAACGATTTTTTATCTACCATATGTTATTAATAACTCTAAATTATTGGACATCATGCAATATTAAAATATAAAGAGAATGCAAAACAAAATAATACCGAGTCTAGAGATATTAAAATGCAAAAGGACCGATATTGTAGCAATCGCAATAATTTTATAGGAAAAAGACACGTGGCTTTTGTATGTCTCGTTACATAGTCAGGACAAAAATTACTTCTAAGGACATACGTATATTTTGTGGCGCACGAGATGAAAGAAGATGGAAACAGGGCGAATGAGGACTTGGAAAGCCCGAGGGGTTGTTGACGGGGGTTGGACCCCCAGAGCTTCTGGGCAATCTGCAGATACCTCGGCTGTGCCTGATTACGTTGCTACCTCTCTAATTACACGGCAACCTGCAACGATATTCGACCCGACCGCCTGAAACGAGAAGGTTCGTGGACCTTCGTCTTCGAGGCCGGGTGACGGCGAGGGGAAGGGCAACGGTAGCAGTGGCGACGAGAAAATCGCGTCACCGATACTACCACAGGGGTGAGTCGTATTTCGCTTTACAAATGTCGACACGACAACCCGCGTAGATTTTTTTCTCGTTATCGGAGATATTCTTACGATATCACGATTGCTTGTAGGTTTATGTATAAAAAAAATACTTTAAAATGAGTAATAATTTGTATATGTATAATAATAAAGGTCGCGTATGAGGGACATATGTAACTTTCTTTTAAATGTGGTTTTGTTTTTCCAGCGAAAATTTGATATGCTATATTTTTCTAATAATATATGCTATCATATATTTCATGACTTAATATTAGAAACATCCGTAAAAAAAACTTTTATATTTGAAAAACGTATATTATATCACACACACACATATATAAATTATTTAATTATTTAATTTATTTAGTTGATATACATATATGTATATATAAATGTATGTATAAAATATGTATACAATATGACTTTTTACAATAAATTAATCTCTTATATAATATTTACAATACTATAAAATTTCCAAAATAATTTATTCTGTGTGTGTGTGCATCAGATATACGCATCAGAATTTCGCAAAATATCGTATCAATTTATAAAACCAAATTATTAATTCTAAAAATTTAGAGAAAATTATTAATAAATTTGGACACACCGAGTAGATTTTGGGGTCGACGCCGCCAGTTTTAATACGGTTATAATCGACGAGGGAGAGACGTATCTCGGGAGCAAATAGAGCCTCGTTTCCTCTGCAACCCTTTACCCCTCTGCCCTTCTGTCGCCGGCTCTCGGAAAGGAAGACGACGACCGCCTTGTGGAGTCAGGAAATTGCGACTACGCAATCTCCCACTCTCACTTCCATTCCGACCTCATCCCTTTCAACTCTGCGTCGTCCTCCGGATTTTCGAACCTTGGTGCAAAAATCTTTGTGAGATTATTTTAATTCCGATTATGATTACAAATCATTTATTTTGCAATAATGATTTACACTAATCTACAACTTGGCGAGCTGATAACAATCCTTTCAGTTACAATTTTTTATAAAAAATTTTTAAAACTTTTTTGAAAAAATATTTTGATATAAAACAAAAAAATTGAGAAATATTATACAAAGTATATTTCACGTTTGCGAACGTATAGTTACGTAGCAGAAAGAATTGTAATTTGCACGAGAGAGAGAAAGAGAGAGAGAGAGAGGGGGGAGGGAGAGAGAAAGAGAGGGAGAGAGACAGAAATTAACGATACTTATTTTAATATTAAATTCTCATAAATGGCATGCGCCAAAAATTATCGCGAGTTAGCAGCTTCACGCGCGTACTCTAACTTAATCTAATCTAATCTAATCTTTAGAATAATTAAGCCGAAAAGCGTGTGATTAATACCGAGGCCGCATTAATTAACGAACGTGATCAGAATGGAAAAGAGAGCGAAGGAAGGAAGGAGGAGCGCGGCGCGGCAATGCGCGTTTTCGCATAGCACGCAATGGAATTTACATAATAAACATAATAATAATAACGACGATAATGGGTTAATACGTGGGGAAACGCGCGGCCCGGTTATCCCCCGCACATAATTAACTTCATCGGTCGCCGTATTCTAATTACCACACCTCGAATAATATTTGTTGATAATGAACATTATTATTGCCTATCGTCGATCAGGTCTCCAACGTGGCTTATACTCGATGTAATTGCCGCGTAAATATAGCTTCCATTTTTTTCTTTTTTACCGACGAGGAAATTGCGAACTGTTGTTGTTTATCTTGTGCAATAAACATTTTATGATTTGTTAAGAAGATATATTTTTCAAAAATTGATAACTTTTTGATTATGTAATTGAAAATTAGAATACTTTTTTAAATTAAAGTTCTAAGAAGATGTGCATATAAGATATCTTATTTTATTTTTACTAAATAATCGGTAGACTTTTTTAACAGAAATTTGCTTGTGTATATATCTTATTCAAATTTATTGAATAATAGTCTATTGAACCGTAACTGAAACGCGATCGTCGATACGGTGGGAATCAAGCCTCACTTGCGTCTTAAATTTCGCCTGAGGATCACCAAAGTGACAGACATTGATTTCGGTTTCTATAGCCCGAGGATGGTTTTTATCCTCTCATATAAAAATTTTTGAACTTGACATCTTTCATAGTTTTGTTCATGGATTCGTAGGCTATTCTTTTATAAGTATAATATATGTTTTAACAAGTGTCAAAGTCGCAGGGGGGAAAAACGCCGAAACTTTGTGAAAATTCTCTGAAAAATTGCGATTTGGAAAAATTGCAAATATATCATTAGATCTATCCGACTATATTAATTATTGTCAGTTTATTTCTGAGAGGAACTATGACGCGCTTTCTTCGTCTCTCTCTCATTTTCATCTTCACCTATCTGATATAATTCCCTAACGTCTGCTTCTCCAGACGAATACGGAATGAAATCGCTTTACGGTCTTTCGACGCTGCGGAATATTAATAAATGCTTCGTATCGCCGTCAGCTGACATTTAAAGATCGTATAAGATATCGTCGTAAAATAAATTTATCTGCACGTTCTGTTACATTCTATGTATATAATATGTGTAATAAAATAAACATAAATAATATATTAAATGATAATTGTATAAGCAGCAACATCAAATTATTTAATCAATTGGTAAGAAATATTAATTTTTGAATACGTAGTTTCCATAATTGTCACTAATAATATTAATAACAAATTGTTTTATTAAAAAAGTTATAAAAAAAATATTTAACATTAATTTAATTAATATGTAAATTAATTTAATAAATTTATTAGTATGATATACATCACACGATATCATGTGATTATGCATATTGCCAAATCGTTATTTCACATGTTGTGTCGAGTAATTTTTCAACAAGCGCGATTCATTAATCATGACTAACATTCTGGAGAATTTTTGGTTAAGATGCGAAAACGAGAGCACGTGCGGAGCAGTTTTCTGTCGCGGATCCATTATTTAACTATTTCTAGCGCATAGGGTAGGGCGAATAAAACGATCGATAAACGAAATTGCAGCGTCGCTGTCCTTTTTCTTCTTTCTTTATCATCCACGCCCTTTTCATCTCTCTCTCTCTCTCTCTCTCTCTCTCTCTCTTTCTTTCTCCGTATTCACTGCTAATATCCTGATGCCAAGTCGGGAGAGTGGTGATACTCGGGGGCGGAATTGGAGCAGCTCAAGTCCAGCGGGTCTGTATGTTCGTCTCTCCCTTTCCTTCTTCCTTTTCCCTTTCCTCTCCCCCCCCCTCCCCGCCTCCTTCCACAATCACGATCGTCGTTTCATCCCATCCATTTCGTTCGCCCACTGATCATTGCGGCATTTTGTCGGTCCCCCACTCTCTTTCGTTTTGTCGAAGTGGAACTCGGAAGTTAGATCGGGGGCGAACCACGTGATCAGGACGCACGAATATATTACGAACGACGGAAGGGAAATACTTTTTTTCCATGAAAAATTTCTCATTCCTTCGTCGTAAACGAGGGATACAGAGAGAGAAAGAGAGAGAGAGAGAGAGGGGGAGAGAGAGAGAGAGAACAGGAATCGATGCTACGTGAGACTCGACGGTTGCATCTCGACATGATTGCAAGTCGTCTGATTTTACGATTCGGCAGAGGTGCAATCGTTCGGCTGCTCGACTTTGCAAATCGTATCGATTCTGTAAATCGAAGACTTGCGTTTCGAGGCAGATGCGATTGTAAATTTCGAAAAAGCTAATCTTCTCGTGATTTTTCTCCACCTTATTTGCAAATAAATTTTTTTATTTTAAGATATTGTATATATTTCTTTCATTTTTTTTTTTTTGTAAATAGTGTATTTACGATCAAATAAAAATATTTCTTATTATGATTTCATGCTGTTAGAAAACTTGATCTTTTTTCGAAATTATTTGATTTTTGCCTCTTTTTCAACTCGTTATCTAGCATCTTAACTTATATTGCTTTAGCAGTGCTAAATGTGAAATTTAATAAGAGCAATTTATTATATATATGCATAATAATATGCTTTTGTCATTAATCATATTTTTTTAATCTAAAGCAATATGTGTAGTAGATGTAGATTAACAAAGAATTGCGGGTTAACAAGAACATGTAATTTTTTTTTTACATCAAGCATAATGGAGCTTCCATTTGAATACTCACTAGACATCTTTTCGCTCCTATCCGCATACCAAGTATCTGATCAGACTGACCGCTGTTTTCTTAATATTGCGGTCAATCCCCTCTAGTCGTTAGGAATTGTCAATCTCGACGAGATATCGCGTCGTTCTATGTTGTTGAGAAGATTGCGGCGCTGATGAAGAAAAGTCGATAAAGCTGTGAAAGAAATATTTTTTTACAGCTCCGACGATGGATATGAACGTTCGTTATTTGAGCCTAAGGTATAATATTTTTTTATGTCTCTTTATTAAAATCTTAGTCCCTTTGTTATTAGTTTCCACTTGAAAATTAAATATCAAGAAAAGTATTTACATAAAATACGAATGGAATATACAATATATATTTTTGTAATTAATATCTTTATAATCGCGATATGGAATAATTAACTCCAATTATGAAATTCATATACAGATATACACAACACTTAATAAATATAAGATTTCTTAAAAATTGTAAATTTATAAAAAAGCTTAAAATTATTTAAAAAATACTTTTCTATATATAAGTTTCCTCTTTCTCTCTCTCTATATATATGCACGATTCGTGAAAAAATTTTTTATGTAGCAATAATGATGACTTCGACTTGGTTTCTTCACCCTTAAGCGTATATCCTCTTTAAAGCGCATCGCGCGTGAGCCACGCGCCTATAACGGGTGGTCGCCAAAAAGGCACTAATGCCATTAAATTTTATGAAAGAATCAAATCTAAAAATTATTTGTAACTTGTTCTAAATACATTAGTTAACATTATCAGTTATTTTGTTTGTTGTTTTTTTCTTAAAAATGTTAAGTATTGTAGACTTTAATAGTTTATATATAAATACATTTGTATGTAAAAGGGAATGTGATACAAAATGAGTCGTAGGCTTTCGCTTGCGATGATCGCTGAATCAATCATTTTTCATTATGTCATATGTCATTTTTCACCCTTCCTCGCGATTTTTTCTTGCTCGCGGATTCTTGTTTGTTCATGCAATTAAGAAAGAAAAAAAATAAATACTTTTGTCAAATCTCGCAATTTGATTAGTCTCGTATAAGATCTTGCAAATAAAGAATTTCGTATTTTTCGTACGAAATATTAGAGGATAAACGTTTGATTCAAATAAGAGTTAGTGTAATTTAACATCTCATGTTAAAATATTACATATCAGTATGAAAACAATAAAGCTCTAAATATTAAATCAGAAAAATAAAAATCTCTACACATAAAAAACAAAGTTTTTCTTTTTCTTTATAGAAATATGCAAAAGTAACACAATCTGTTGAATTTATGATTATATAATTTTGTAAATTTGTTTTTGCTTCAGATTTTTTTTTTAAACATCACAAATAGGTATTACTTTGATTAACTATAATAACATAATTGACACATATAATTTATATTAATTATATCCATTTGTGATAAAGATTCTACTATCTTTTGACGCTTGTGCGAGATTCCTCTCATTGCATATCCACCGCTTCTAGAATTTCTCCATTTTTTTTCTTCCGTATCCATAGTCCGTCGTCTCTCTAACGACCCCCGCCTTCTTTTATCTCGATTCACCGAATCCTTCGCGTCGCGTCCCGTCCTTGAATCTCTCGCAATCGGAAACGAAGCTACCACAGGAAAAAGACGGAGAAAGTCGTCCTGCGACGGAAACCGACATTTAGAACGTCGGCGGAAGCTGATCGAATTACACACGTCCCTTACGTCGTCTGTTCGCCGATACGGTGAAAGAGATTTGGAATTGCAAATATCCAACTCGCTTGGTGAATCCCTTCCGCAAGATCTTTCTCGGCGACGCGATGGTGGGGACAGTCGGCTTCTAAAGGGCTTTTCCTATATATTTGGCACGTGCGATCGACACCACGTGCGCCCACGTGGTACGCATGTGTTTGTATGTATGTGGGTGTGTGTGTGTGTGTGTGTGTGTGTTTGTGTGTGTGTTGTTACGTAGCAGAGGAAAATCAGAACAATCTGCAGAAATTCGATGTGATTTTTCTTCTATATATCCAAAATTCATTACTTGATGCACTATTTTTTATTTGTTATAAAAACAATAAATTGTTTTGAGAGAGAGAAAGAGAGAATATAGATATTACTATATATATATATA
>NW_021848800.1:0-26324 GCF_003651465.1 Formica exsecta | reverse complement strand
ATAATTCTTATAAAAATGGAATAATATATAGAAATGTATTTTAATATATCTATGATATATATACTTTTTTCAATAAAAATAAAAAATAAAATATATGTATCTGTATATATGTATATATGTATATTTTAACTTTTGTTGCAAATTAGGCTACCTATACGATATAAGAATTATTACTTATCTCATGAATTAGATATCCTTTCCTTTATAACAATTATGTATTGTATACATAAATATTAATGAGAATAGAAATTTATTACGATCGGCTTCTCTTTATGTTGCCTTCATCATTCAAGCGTCTCGATTTTGTCCCTACGACCGGAAAATAGGTCGGCGAGAACGATAATCCGTAACGACTAGACGGAAGATAAAAGGAGGAAAGGAGGGTCATTAGGAAGGTAGATATAGCATGACGACGGATGCAGGCGGATTATGAAGGTGCACAGAAGGCGAAGCCGTTACAAGAACCGGAGAATTATCTGGTCGAGTCTCTCGAATGTCCGTCAGCCTTCATAAAGGATCATATCTAACAGATCACTGTCTCGCTAAGAATCGACGATTTTCAAGTATTGTTCTTTGAGTGCCGATTCTACCAATGAGACATAGTTTAACGGACTCATTCGCGAAATTTCTACATTATATTAGAAGTAACATAGACAATAATATATTTCTAAATTAGCAATAATCGACAATAATGCTAAATATACTCGCTACGTTTTCCAGGATCTTAGATTTCCAGATTTTTTAGTTTTTTTCTATTTTATAATTTTACACTTTTTATATTCATATTTTTCTAATTTGTTTATTTTTGTTTCCTCATAGACTAAGCTTCGTTTTCGTAATAAAATTTCTTTTCCAGTTTTCTATGCCAATATGTTTCAAATATTCTAAAACGTCGAAAAATCATATTTTTTTTAAATGTCGATATGTATATATGTATGTATGTACGGAATGTACATTGTACAACCTCTAACTTCCGCAATTTTTGAGATATCGGGCTAAATTTTTTAAAATGAATAGAATATCATTAAAGGATGGTATTGAATTTGAGTGAGGATCGGTGAAAGGATTCATTTTTTATAAAATTTTTAATATTTTGAGAAATGTCTGTACACGTTGTAGCTTTCGCAAATTTTGAGATATCTTCTTCTATAAGAAAGTCAAAATTTAAAAACCCGCTTGCTTTAAGCTTAAGCTTTATGAGCGAAATAAAATGATGAGGAAGCAATGTGCAAGTTTCTAATTTGAACAATTTTCATCTTATTTAAGTTCTTAAACAGACAGACAAATTATATAATTTCAATTATTGTCAAAAATATATATTTTATTTTTCTGACTGATCGCTAGCTCCCTTGCCTGCGACGATATTTTGATAAATATTTGTGTCAACGGAAATATATATGTGACCATGTATGTATCTAGTCCGGTACGTTCGATAACATCGATATACCGAGAGCGAGAGAGCGGACGGACGATCGCTTATCCGTCGTCACGAACGTTTTTTTTTTTTGCTCCCTTCCCCGAGGATTTATATTTTACCTCGCGCGTCGCGACGAGGTTGACCGGGGTTGAAAAAAAAATCTGCGGAAAAGCGACCGGAACGAGTACGATCTCATCGGTGGTGACTCCTGTAAATTCTTCAGGATATGTATCGATATCGTGCGCGCATGGCACACACACCGCGAGCTTTTACTTTGCCACAAACAAATAAAAAAATATCTCGACGATAAAAAAAGAAAGAGAGAGATGTATTTTTATGAAAGAAAAAATGTTGCGCTGCACGCGCTATATTTGAGGTATATATCGCGTATTATTTTTGCATCGCGCGAAACGCGCATCGTCAATAGTGACGAAATAGTGCGACCGATTGGCGACAAGTAACTGTGGCACCCGCAAAAACTGAATAAAAAATAGAGCTATTAATGGTAAGTAGATTAATAAAGCCTAAAAGCATTTTTTGAGTTTGGAATGACTCGTTTCTCAAAATTTTATTAATTATCAATGAGTAATTAAAATCTCATGGGAAAAGAGTCTATATATAATCACAAATATAAATATAATTACATGTATATAAAATAAATCTATATGGGTTTTTTCTTTTGTATAATCTCTGTCTTTATATATATATATACAGGAAATATAATAAAAAGAGAATAATTGAAAAATAAGTAGAAGAATAATTTTCGCATTGTTTTTTATATGTATTTTATATATAATTATATGTATATATTTATATTTGATTATACATATATATCTGGACATATTTCTGGAGTAGAACGGAAAAAAATAATATGCAATAATATGCATATTATTTTAAAATAATTTGCAATAATATTATTAAAAATTAATGATAAATATTGTATTAGATTTTAAGCTCGTTTTCGCCGAAAGAGTGATCGGAAACGGACGGAAGATCGGACAAGCGCGAAATTAGAACGTGCGCGAAACGGACAAGTTTCGCTCGATACGGTATAAATATTCGCGGCTGGGTCGGGAACGTGCGATGCTGAAATTAGATGACGTAAATCGCATTACACCAAATGTCTCAGAACTCGTCGATCGTCTCTTCTTCCAAGACGAAGATAGCTCCGGTGTCAAGAAGAATGACGGTCGTCTCAATCCATCGATCGTTTCTCAATTATTCGTAGCCTAAAAATAGCCAATAGTAGTTTAACTATCGCTATCGTGGTTACGTACATATCGTGCACGCATGTGTGTATATGTTTGGTTGGTTGGTAATGTTAGTGTGTGTGTGTGTGCGTGCGTGGTGTACGCACGTGTGTGCGTGTGTGATGTGCGCGCATGCCAATGTTATCCGGAGTTTAACGCAGCGCGGGCGAAATTCCGGCTTTCGTGATATTTTCGTTTTTCGTCTTTTTTACATATCATTCCGAGTATTATATACAATGGATCAGCACAAGTTACAACGTGACAGTGTTTTGTCCTACTACATTGTTATGTTTTTTTATTTCATTTAAGATACCTCTAGCTTCCGAAATTATACTAGCTACTACACTGCATACTTTTTTTTTTCTTTTTGCAAGTTTCTTCGCTTTATAATTATATATTGATTTCTATTTGATGAAATATATAAACATGATTATATATTAATTAAAGTCAATATTATGCATCATTATTGCATTATTATTAACGGGATAAAATATAATAGTAAAGTGTTAACCGCGTCTATCAACATATCTGTAGTCATTGTCCGTCGTATCGGCCAGCCATAATTACGCGGGCAGGTATCGATCCATTTTTTAGGAAACGGTAATGCGCCGAAATTAGCCGGAAGTACGATATTCGAATTGCAACGTTCATTTTGTAAAATACATGATTACGCGATGTTTGATCCGGCTGACCGGCTAGCGAAATAACATGGCCTCAATCCCAGACTGAAGCCCGAGTTTTGTAAACTAAAAACCAATTGGATATTAATCCAGATAACATTCGAACTTTGCGGCGCAGTTAGAAATATCCCGCGTTGATAACAGCCGTAAAATAAAACCTTATTGTATATTGTACAATTATATAAAATCTCTCTCTCTCTCTCTCTCTCTCTCTCTCTCTCTCTTTTTCTTTATTTATTTGCGATGTAGATTAGCGATCATGCCGAGAAGTATTATCTATGATATCAATATATATAATTTCTTTCGCAAGATATGTACCGCTGTAAAAATTTAAAAAAAAAAGAAATGATTGATTCAGACTATTTAAGTTTTAATTAGTCATGATCTTTTTTGCTCTTTTAGAAGATCTTCTTTGGGAGATCTTACATATCTCTTATGAAAAGAATTTATGATACCTAAAACTTATGACCTATACCGTTACGGAATGATACTTAATTACCCAAACAGGAGCGATGATCCCCGTATTATCATGGTTTCATATAATCGAGATAAAGTGCTAAAAAACATGAAGTTCTCGTGGCAAATGTAACGCGCCACTAGAACCGGAAGATTCAGGCTTTAAGCGAAAACTCGTTCTGTCCGCCGATATTCCTCCGGTGGAAGGGAACACTGTGGCTGAGGAATTAATCATTGAGCACGGGTACTTCGGGGTCCGCATGCAAAATGGCTGCGATCGATCCATCGCACCGCCGACGAAATGATTTCGTAACGAGGCTCTCTCCCTCTCTCTTTCTCACCCTCCTCCCGCTCTCTCTCAACCCTCCCGCTCTTTTCCCTCTCTTTCTCTCCCCCCCTCTCTCTCTCTCTTACTTTTCCGCGTTCGCTTGATCTCTCCGTCTCTCTTTTACCTTCCGTCAATCTCGCACGCTCGTCCGCTCTTTCGACCGTCCGACGTCTGGTTCACGACCTCGTTCTATTCTCGCTGAAATTACGAGCTCCGTCGGTTCCTCCGAAAGAGCGACTACGCGCGCAACCGTACGCCACGACGGCGGCGGAAACTCTGTCGCGACGTACGACCTCGCCTGCGAGGAAAAGCGCGCCGAAGTAGACGTGGACGGACGCGTTATTTTTGGTGATCGAAAAGGTCTCGTTGAAGTTATTGTAAATTAAAGTACGATCCGCCAAATTTCCACCATAAACTAAACCTTTCACCAATAATATTATTATCGTCTTCGAAAGAATTATACAATATATTATATTAAGTAATATTATATATGTATTATGATTGTGCAATATTATTTCTCAAGAATGCACAATCAAATTTCAAATGTACATTTTTCAGTTAATCCCTTTGATCTCTGCTTATGATAATGGTAACACGACAATTAGTGTAAGATATATTTTGCCGCGACCGTGTGGAAAATCATGGATTTCGATCCTTGATTATTTTAACATCATATCGATCGAGCCTGAGCTGGAATGACGGACAAACTCGATTACCTTTTTTTTTAAGTGCTGTTCATCCTCACTCGCGATCTGCCGATTACGCGGGGCGAGAGCATGATGTCAATTATTCACGTGTAACGAAATTGATTAGCCCAGGATCGGTGCGCGAGTGCGTAAAGGCTGCGGTCGTAAAATGGTCTTAATGGTCTTACCTCGTCCGTTCGAAATTAATTTAGTGCCGCTTTGTCGCTCTATTACGAGGTGCGCAAGAACTTTTTTTTATAGCGGTTAAAGTGTTTGCTATTGCAACATATAATAGTAATATTTTACCCACGATAATTTTATAGCAAAAATTTTATCTCTTCATCGCATTTCGGTTGGAATTTTTCGATTTTTAATTATTCAAATTAATATTGCAAAATTCATCAAAAATTTTAACGAATTAATCAAATTTTTTTTTTTTTTTGGCAATTTGTTAGATTTTTTGATAAGCTTCTAAAGATTGGATTATGCGAAACATGTGATTCTCGTTACTAACGGCGTCCGATATCCCGCACGACGATCGACGCAGGTGATGTAGAAACGAGTGACGCGCGAATGTTTTATTTTTGCTTTATCGCGCGGTAACGCGGGTTGCGCGCGAGGTAGATCGCAGATGGGTCGGTGCATTGTTTTTCATCTAAACATTGACGTAAACGTTGCCCACGCGGAACCTTCTTGCGGTCCTCGCTCGCTATCGGTCGACGGTGGCGCGCACATATGTCACATAATTACGCGCGATAAGAAATGCGGAAAAAAGAGTCGCGCAAACTCGGCTCGCCCACGCGATTACAGCGACATTTTTCTCGCCCCCGTTTCATCGTCCGTGCGAGGACTATAGTCCACAAGGGTACTTGTGCGAGCCAGCTATGGTCGACAGTGATGGCGACTCTGAGCCCGGGGGGGATTTTATGACAAACAAGCCGGCAAGTGCCATCTGCGGCTGTCAGAGCCATCACGCCACGCCTGATGCCACCCCCTGTGCGTCATCTCCCCCTCTCCCCGGCGACATTAACAACGTCAAGGGCGGCCTGCTAGCTTTGCCAGTGAAGTGTTTGTCGTAGGGATTAGGCTGCTCGATGTCCGGCCTGCTGCTGCATCCCGATGATCCGTAGGACCTTTCGATACGAGTACTCACGGGCCATCCCCTAAGTTACAGCCCTTCTGAGCGATGATCTTGCAGGCGCACGTGCCACGATGTATTTGGGGCAACGGTAAAAGCTCTAATTGTAAGAGTAAAAGTCCTAATTAGGGATGCGAGTGTATGTCGACAAGTTTTATGAAGAAATGAATGGTCAAATATGATAAATAAAATGTTCTAAAAATAGCACGTCTTACTGTATCGATTTTTTTTTACACATTTCCAGTCTATTTTTTCGCCAATTATTTTTCACATTATTATTTTAATATATGATTGTAGTAACAACTATTTCATTTACAATTGCAATGATAATTTGGCATTACATCGCATAATCTTATAGGTTGTTATATAAAAGCTCTAAATTTTTGCATAAAAATCTATTACAGCACGTCATATTTTTATATAAAATGAAATACTCATACTAACCACAATTATATTTTTATATTACCACAAACACCGCGACACAATTCGTTGCCAATTACATCATGATGTCACTGACTCGATAACTTCTTCCTGAAGCGAGTTAATGAGCGGCAAAAATAGCGATTCTAAATAGCGTAAAGAAAAAATCAAAGAAAAAAAATTGATCATATTTCATTTCAATTTTTTAAAGCGATATAAACACATGATTCCCTCATCATCGAAATTATCAATTGAGATGTAACATATATTTTATCCTTCGGGATTGCTCAAAATGCACTCTGTGTTGGATGAACTGATAATTCAAGAAGCGTTGGTGTGTATTTTTTCTTCCTCCTCTCCCTAAATTTCCCGGCGCCCAAAAGTGCACTCGTTGCACGTGAGAAAAAAGGCAGACCGAAAAGAACAGGAGACGAAGAGAACGCAAGAGCTCTGAAACGAGCGCGTGAAATGGATAGATGAGGGGACTGGAGGAAAGATAAAAAAAAAGTACGAAGAGGGAGCGTGAAAGAGAGGAGGAAAAAAGACGAGGGAAAAAGGAACGAGGCGCTTCCAGGATCTTGTGCCACCTACGGTGTGGCGGCTCACTTGCTTATTACGCGACCGAGTCGGTTCTTTTCTTTCTCTCTCTCTCTCTCTTTCTCTCTTTCTACCTTTCTCTCTTCTCCTTTCAATTCCCTCGCGTTCTCGTCCGATGGCAAAAGTTTTGTCCCTTGTGCGGACTCGTCCGAATTCTCTTGGACTCTGTCTTGACCACGGAGAAAGTGCAGCGATGCTTTGGAGGATAAACGAAAGAGGAAGATGAAGATTGAAATAGAACGAGAAAGAGAAAGGAGAAAGGGAGAAGGGAGAATAGACGCACGTATACCTAACGAACAAGGGTGAGCTAGCTCACCAAGAGACAAAAGAGCGATGAGCGAGAAAGAGAGAGAATTCTGAGAGATTCAACGGGTGCGAGGAAGAGATCGAAGTTCCGACAGAGCGACAGGAACGACGTGATGGCAGGGGCTAGCGAGAAGCAGGACCCGGGTCAGTAGTTGCCCGTTCACCGGCGGGAAATATCGGCGAAACCGTGGGCGGGGGTGAGCTCGGGGACGGTCGGTCGCTCGGGATGGGACGGGTTGGGTTGAGATGGGACGAGTTGGGTTGGGATGGGACGCGCAGGGGATGGAGGATACTTAAGCGCGGCTGTGCGCGCAGAGTGGCGGCTCGTGGCGGCAGACGAGGGGACGGAAAACGGTTGCGACTGGGGTGGTATGGGGCGAGATGTAGCGCGACTCGACTCGACTCGGGGCGGCGGACGCGCGCTTGCAGAGGCGCGTGGGATGGGGAACGCGATGGCGCACTCGGTGAGACTAACCGGGGGAGCGGAAAGGTGGCCGGGGGCGGTGAGGCGCGAACGAACGAGCGGATGACGGGACGAGGTCGGGGGGCGGCAGAACGGAAGCCAGCAGCCTCCGCTTGCGAGCGGCGACGCTTCCGACCGTTTCATGCTACGGGTGGCCGCGAAGTGCCGAGTATCGCGCGTTTCTTGCCTCCCCTTCGCAAGTTCCCTAGAGTAAACGGCCATTAATAATTCGATTTTTTTTTTTAAATTCGAGATTATTTTTTTATTGTAGAGGGAGGATTTCAGTCGTAAAAAGATTTAGTACCTAAATTCGAAATTTTCTTATAAAAAAAAAGAGTTTTTTTATATGAATAGTTAACACCGTATAATTCTAAAAATTAATATTTTTCTGTATCTTATTTATTTCAATGCACGATAGTGAGTTGTTTTATAATAGATACTTATAATATAGATACACACTGTGTGCAAATATTAAATTCAGATACCTTATAAAATGTCTTTTTAAATGATTTTTTTTTTAATATCGATGAAAACAATCATTTTTTCAAATTGCATATATCAATGTGTACAATTAAAAAAAATAAAGTTTATTTATAATTAACGTAATTAGTATCTTTCCATGCAAGTATGATTGTTAAGGCTTAATAAATACACCCCGTATATCAGAAAGAGAAATTATGCTGATATACGAAATGTACCGGGTGAACTATTAAATTTTTTCATATTTTTCAATTTTTAAAAACTATATAAAAATTTCATTCAATGCCATGACAAATTAATTTATAAGGAAATAAAAATTTCGAAAATGCACATCAGTCAAAAATTACATTCCGTATCAAATAATTGCATTAATAGTTAGGACTAAATAAATAATAACAGAGCAAATGAACCGACTCTGAAGTATAAAAAGCACTATAAAACTATAAGACTTATAAGCTATACGATAGAGAAATTTCGTAACGACGTCATAACTTCCAAAAACTCGATAGCAATTGCCGAAGAAAGCTTATCGTCTCGGGCAACACAATTTATCCCGCATTATCTTGTGTTAATTATTAATCTAAAAATGTGTGCGTATGTGTGCGCGCGCTCTTTCGATAGAGCGCCGCATCATACTGCGAATATAACGCTTATCGATTTTCACGACGCGACTCTTTAATCTTGGTAATCGAGCGAACGCCCCCGCAACCGCCGCTCCCGCTGCGTCGCCTATTCATTAACGGCGTAAACGGCGAGTGACAGCTGGCGCGTTGTCAAGTCCCGGCGCGTGTACATACACACGCGCGCGTGTACGCGCGGCCACGCGCGTCGCAAGAGCGTGTACAGAGTCGTAACTAGATTACAAATCACAAAGGTGGCACGTGTTACAAAATCAAAAATTTGAGATTGTGTCTAATTAATATTCTCGACGTTTAGAGTTATTAAGCATCGCTTTTTCTGTAAAAAAGATTTTATTCAAATGTCAATTTTATGCGAGACAAGTCTTCTGCGCAAACATTATTCCGCGATCAATTTTTAATAAAACCTTCTTTTGTTTTTGTTTTATCTTTTCTGTCTTTTTTTTTGTCGAATTGTAAATTAAAAGATTAATTAATTTTTACTTGCTTGTTATACATATAAATAAAAAATCATATTAAACTTAAAATAAGCACATGCAATTATTCTTTTAGGAGCAAATTTTTTTTAAATTAAAATCTTATAATTGTGATTTTATTATCATTACGTGTACGTTATAATTAATTTTATTTATATGTATGCCATTTTGCGGCAAAATGGCGATGTTAGTTTTTCGCCACGGGCGCGTACAACTCTAATTACATCAGTGCGCATATATACATATACGCAGATTCACGCACGTCTCGAGCACGTGGAGTCGAGGACGACGCACATAGTATATGAGAAACCCCCTGGAGGCGCTTTGCACCCTCCTATCACGAAAATACGACATTGGCGTATCTCTTTAACGCCTCTAATATCTTTAATATTTCCCCTCTTCTCTTTCTCTTTAACGCGCCTGCAATATCGGTAATGTCCTATAACATTAATCTCACATTAATCAATTCTACTTTGCAGTTTTAGGAAAATATTTAAAAAATTTTATTTTAAAAGAAAACTATTTTTTTAAACATTATATATATATATATTTATTTTTTTTATTTTTAGAAAGCGTCTATTTAATCGCTTTGTGATAAGGATAGCGAGATCGCCTGTTTATCGTAGATCGAACATCGCGAGAAAGAGAAAAAGAAAGAGAGAGAGAGAGAGAGAAAATACTCAAAGAATGCACGCGTCTCTTTAATTTTTCTAATATCTCGCAATATTTCTCAAATTGGCACACGAGCCCGACAGACGAAGATAACGCCGCGAGCTGGAACTCCAACACCTCGAATGTCGAATGGCCGTCACAGTGACGTGGCGGTGAAATATTCAGGTCAGCGACGAGAACGTCGACGATCTTGGCGCACGTCGCCCCGTCAATCGATCTGTCGACTCGCGATGCGAGTACGTGACAAATAATACGAACCAGGTAAAGTAAAAAATTTCGAATTTATCTCTGACATGTATGTTTTGTCCAATTAAATCCACAACTACATTATCAATAATAGAAGTGCAGTGTCTCCTATCTTTGTACTTTCAATTGTACGAATGATAGTATGCTGTGCTATATTTCGTTGGTGGAATACAAAATACAATTATTTATGTAAGCATTTATAGTTAAAAGAAAGAAGCTTTTTACACATTGTGTATGTAAATGTCTTAAAAACGCCTTTTAAGTAATATATATAGAGTGTTTCAAATATATATACATATATATATATAAGGTTTTGCAAAGTGTTTTCTCCGAAACATGACGTCGTACAAAAAAAAATGTTTCAAATAAAATTTGTAGGATTTTGAGGGGAAAAAATGATAATCTTAAATTTTAACTAAGGTTATTTTTCAAAGTCATGGAAAAGTCAAGTTTTCCTAGTTTTTTTAAATAGAACTATAATTTTTTTATGTAAATCGATTCCCCAATATCCGGCGTCAAAAGTTATAAGGGTAGGATAACCAAAAATTGAAAATTTTACGAGATATCTTATACTTCAATTTGACATAATTTTACATAAACTATGAAATATCTCGCAAAATATTCATTTTTCGATGATCTTATCACAATACTTGTATGCATTAAATAATAAGAGGAATCAATTGTAAAGAAAACACAAAGTTGTTTTTATATGTATATATAAAAGTGCAATCTTGGGGAAAGACAATACAGTGACGTTTCGGGTTAAGTAGTTAGTGATTATCTTAGTCAGACACCTGATACGAAGAAGCGATTAATGTCAGACGGACAAGATTTCAGAGTTCAATGTTCACATGTGTCTAAGATTCTATTTCAGGAAAGAGATGCGATGCGGTTGGTGACAGACGGCTGCTCGTGTACAGGCAGCGATAAGCTTAATGACACGGTCTGTCGGCGCAATCGCCGACGTCACTCCGATATTTAGCCCGTCGGGAATTAAACGCGGCCGGACGATGATAACGATGGCGGCGGCGCGAACGCCGGGACTCTAATATCTCTAATGTCAATTCCCTGTCCCCGGGCCGTAATATCGGCCTCGTAATCGGGCGCGAACGACGATCTTAATAAACTTACGAGAACCCACGTTATTGCGATTTCATATTTTATTATCGTTAGCTGCCTCAAGCTCTTGCAGCGATTTTGCAATTATTCTTGCAATATCGTTTGTGGTTATTCCGATTAAGAAGAAAGACAAAAGACTAGCTCGGACTTTATCTCTTCGCACACATCCGTGACGTCAAATTAATTTTTTTAAACAAATTATAGATCAAAGATTACAAATTTTACTTTTCATTATTTTAGCTGAGAATAGAGAAGTTGCGTGTCTTTTCTCGCAGAGCCGTTTTGAAAAAGATATATATTTCATTGAAAAAAATCTGTCCTCAACCGCATAAATAACACAAGCAGCAAAGGGAGGTGGCCAAAGGGTGAATAGGCGATCTTGCGAAGTAGGCTTTATATTTATCGCGGCAATAAGGCGAAACTCGACGCCGGGCATCGTCGGATCGAGGGATGGAAGAGGGAGAGGAGAGGGGACGAGAACCGATGTCGTTGGGACAATCGGTGGCCGTCGTTACCGTTAACGACGCGACGTCCAATGCCGTCGGTATTTTCACCGCCTCTCTCTCTCTCTCTCTCTTTCTCTCTCTTTTTCTCTCTTTCTCCCTGTTCGCTCTCTCTTTCATCGTTCCCTCTTACCGCCGACTCGTCATTGCCGCCTCGTTTCGCTCTTCGCCGTTTCACGTCCCCGCACTCGTTCCGAGATCCGCGATCGTCTGGAGACTCTACCGGGTGTCTAAAAAATTGAAATTAAAAATCTTCGATTAAAATATAATGCATTCATCGCATAAAATATATATAATTATTGACAAGAATCTATATAGAAAGAAAGAAGAGTCTTTCAGATAATATTCATGCCGAGAAGTCAACATTCGCAAAAAAGCTTTATACGGTTGAATTTTATTGGAATATATCTATGCGAATATATCTATTCACTTTCCTGCATCCTCAATAAAAAATTTTACAAGAAGGAGATCAGACCATCTCGTGACGTGATCATGGCGTCACGGTGCCACGCGTCATTGAAAGAGATGAATCATCGAAAGTTTCGCTGTTGTCACCCCTCACCATCCTGGTACTCGATTAAAGGCATTAGGATCGTCCTTCGTGGCGAGGGTGCGCCATCGGGAATCTCGCGGGGCGGAAGAGGAGCTGAGGGGACGCTTGTTTGTTCGGCACCTGCCGCTTACGCGGGCGCGTGTACGAGGTCGTTGGTTTCCTAATCCGATCGTGACGCACGTGCACATACGGACCCCATTCGGAGAGTTTACATAATGCTCTTCTTCCCCCTTCCCTTTTCCCATGCTCCTTCCCAATCGGTCAATCGCGAAGAAGACTTCGCTAGAATTTACCGCGATGAATCTCAATGAGGCGTGTGAGCCGCGCGTGTGATTTTCGTTCCACCTTTTGCACAGCTACTCAGCTGCTAATTCATTTAACTCTCGATGACTAACATGTAGTACATATATATTTAGCAGGGAGATAAAATTTTTCGATTACATTATTATCTAGTTATATAATAATTAATTGTATATAATTTTTGTGATTGAAATGCTTTGTTTGAAACATACATTGTTGTATTAAATTATATTTATATATATGATCTCGATTAAAATTTATTTTTATATATTGAGATATAGAAAGTATTGCAAGAATATATAGATTTAGAATGTGTTTACATTCTATTTTAAAATTCATTTACTTCGTTTCTGACGAATTATGCTTTGCAAAATTAATTTATATAATGTCGTTATTATATATTTTCTTCTCATTATCAGAATAATTAATTTTGACATTGCGAGCATGCAAATATATTAATTAGTTAATTTAAAATTTATTTCCCTCAAATCAATTAATCTAAGAAAGAGAAAATGTGAAAAAATATTATTAAGAAAAAATTATTAAGATTATTAGAGCTGTATAAAAGATGGTATAAATTATAATAAAGCACAAGAAAAAAAAAACTATAATTTATTAAAAATTTCAACCTTTCTATTGATAAGCAAAAATCAGAAATGCTTTTATTTTTAGTCTCTCTGAAAATTTCCAGCTTTCTCTGCAGTTTTATTTTCGATGATATCACGATCTGTTCTACATAGTAAAATCCCCCATTATCTTACCAATTGCAAATCAATTGAATCATAGTGATTGCGGCCGGTCTTGATCCCGCACTGTCGAGCGCAACACGCAACGCTTGTATGTGTTCTCTCATTCGTTTCTCTTTCCAATGCGGCACGTGTCGTCGCGTGCGGCTGCGGGTTTCTTTGCTCGTTTAGGGGCTCGAATTAATATCGTTCGCGTACGCCGCGCGACGCCATCTCATAAATAAAAGCTCGAAGAGGGTCGCGACGGAAACGAGTTGAGGGGATGATGGGCATCAGGACGCCAACGTGACTCGATTTTAGCGGACTTCTTCAACCCTTTTAAAGGATTTCTTTTTTTTTTACCGCGAAATTATCGCGAAAAAAATTATTTTATCCAGACTATTTTGATACCGTTTATTTGTTATAAAATGATATTTAAAATAAATGATAATTTAAAATAAATTAAAATCTTTTTTATTTTCACAGCATATCTATAAAATAACGTATAGCAAAATAACGCATAGTTATTTTGCGTAATGGCCCGATAAATTCTCAAAGGTCTCACACACTTTTAGTTAAAATTCTCATTAAAGGATGTTTCATGATTTCCGAAATATTCCGCGTGCTGTAGTGTACTTAATTTAATAAACGCGTTTTGGTAGTACACGCGGAATTTTGTATCAAAGACGTGAACATAATGGCGGATTGTGCATATAATCGTCAATGAGTATCGTCAATGTCGCATTACGCACACATACGTACACGTATTCACATGTGTGTTCATCGTAATTTTATATTCTGTTGCGCGAAGGGCAGTAGAATGCGTAATGTTGAAATAGCTCCATCATTATCGCCGCCATGTTCCGCATATCATTCCATGTATATCGTTTTATATATTTCACGTAGAAGCTAATAGCTTATCACAAAGCTACGTAACTATTTGTTATGTCAAATATTTACAGGCTAAAAGTTGTGTATTAAACGATAAGATTAATTATATACTACAAGTATTAACAATGTTCATATTTAATTATATATATGTATATATATATAAAGAAAAGAATATGTAACTGCTCGTTGCAAATTCATATCTTTTTCTTAAAAACAACTATGTGATTTTCTTACACCAATCAATTTCTCATTATTTTGTGCATAAAATTATTGAGATAGGATAATCAAAAAGTAAATATTCTATAAAATATTTCATAGTTTATGTAAAATTATGTAAAATTAAAATATAAAATATCTCGTAAACTATTAAATTTTTGGCCATATACTACCCTTATAATTTTTTACCATAAATATTGCGAGGAATCGATTTATGTAAAAAGGTTAAGGTGGGTTTATCTAAAAAAAAATAAAGACCATCATATAGCATCATCTTATATCTCTCTCGAAATCACAAAACTTCTGTACAAAACATTTTTTTATAAAAGATGTAGGAAAAAAGATATTTAGGTGGAGACATCAAAATGTTTCACCCTGTATTATATACATACGTTATATTAAAATATCAAAATATCACAAAATATTATATACAGTTTATATACAGAGTATTTCCAGACAGCTACGATAAACTTAAAGGGGTGGTCATTAATTTGAACAATTTTTGTTAAGTATTCGGCAACGCCTCCTAAAGGCGCTAAACATTAGTTTTAGCTTTGTTAAACACTGTTTAATTCTATAACGTTATTATTTTTTATTTGTTATAAAACAAAAAAAAATAAACACAATTTAAAAACATACAATTTTTTTTATTCTAACTGGACTTAAGCTTACAGAAATAAACAGCATTTAGCAAAGCTAAAATTGATGCCTAGCGTCTTTAGAAAGGCGTCATTGGACACCAATATTTAACAAAATTGTTCAATTTAATGAGATTTAAGAAACACTCTATTATATAAAATATATAGACAATATATAATTTTATTTTTCATTGAATTTAAAATCGACTGTCAACATTTCACAATTTAAGAATTAGAGAGATAATTTCATGATTTTTGAGGTTCAATATTAAAAAGTTGACAAAAATAATATTATATTTTTATTAAAATAAAATATGCTCCCAACTGGAAAGAAAAAAAGGATAAGAGAGAAGAGGAAAAAGAGGAAGGAGGATCGGAAAATCTTTAGATACAAGGAATCTGAAACACATAATGTAACTTTTCTTTAGAAAAGCATACAGTACGTCATAAAATGACCACCTCCGATGGCGATAATTGTATCCATTTTCGCGAAACGTTGCCCCTGCTTTCGTAATTGATCACACGATCGATCACGTCTATTTATTAACGGCGCTCGCGTCTTCCTGCTCTTATTTTACATGGCTTTTGTTTTTGTTTTTTTTTTCTCTCCCCAGTCGCATTTGCACGCGCTTTCCGTGATCGATCAATCATCCGCGTTTTTCGACGCGTCACGACGCGTCGTCGGCGCGTCGATGGTAACGGATCGGTAACCGCGGAATGTGACATTACGGATTTTGCAATAAATGCGGCGACACGCACGGACGATTTCCCGTACAGCGAGCCGGGAGAGCTTGGCCATGTAACAACCGCAATGCAGGTTTTTATACGCGACACGCATTTCGGCGCATTGGTGGATATCCGGTGTCGCGGACACGCGCCATGCAACGTGTAACTGGTAGCAGATTGGTCATTGATGCGCGATAGTTCGCAAATGCAGGCGTTATAATCACCTAAAAGTAGAACGTGATGTAGCGTCGAGGGCTGAATGGTAGGTATCAACCAGCGAATCGAATTCCGCATTAAAAACCTACCTGCACTTCTACTCGCATTTTATTTTGTTATAACGATTCTTACGATTAGCAGAGCGGAAGAAGGGGAGAGAAATAACAATTATTTTCATATTTATACTACTCTAAATTATGATTTATTTCCGAGTTTTTGATAACGATTAAATAACTGAAATAGGCGACAATTTTACAAAAATAGCTGCTTAATTACAATTTAATTGAAATTTATTAAAGTTTAATTGAAATTTGTCGTCAATTCAAAATGTTTCATATGTTTCATGCGTTTTATGTATTTTATGTGTGTTATGTTTTATATCAAATTTAAGAAATTCAGTTTCTTATTTTTCTTATTTTTCTATGAAACTGACGCACTGCCATCCGCGTTCTGGCTCTTACTAGCCCGCGATTATTTGAATTTATGTTTTATATGTTTTATATGTTATATATTTTATGTTTTATGGATAATAATAATTCTTTGGCTTTCTTCATATCTTGAAATCTTCATACAAATTAGA
Organism: Formica exsecta; assembly: GCF_003651465.1. Taxonomy (NCBI): domain Eukaryota; kingdom Metazoa; phylum Arthropoda; class Insecta; order Hymenoptera; family Formicidae; genus Formica; species Formica exsecta. The sequence continues at coordinate 9,604 of NW_021848800.1, read as the reverse complement.
GTTACAATAATAGATAAGAAAGAAAAAAATTTATTATAGATATTATTTTATAATAGTTACTTTAAATTGAATGTGTCAGATTTCTCAGAGAGAAATAAATCTATTATTATCCATTTTAATAAATTTTCCATGGATTAAATGTATAATGTTTTAATTATTATTATACAAATTTATTCTTTTCAGCGATATGACTTTAAGTTGCTATAAAAGTGTTACTTTTACATTCACAAGATATATTTCGCAGTTAATTATTATTTATCATCGAGACATCTCTGTTAAACGCCAAAAAAAATCGCCCTGAGAGCCGCGTGATATACCTCTTACATGCATGTAATTAAACATCTTACGTACATAAAGTACATACACATACACACACACACATACATTCGCACTTTTTCACCATAATGCGCAATCATCATTGCCGATCACGATAAATTACAGTCATAATGCGCCGTTTGACCTTTCATCACGGATGGCTGTTCATCGCGTTGCAGTTAATCATTTCTACCACACGCGGGACTGACGGTGCAAAAAATCGCGGTCGATCTTACGCGCCTTTCTCGTGACGGAAAACGTTCCTGTAATCGTCGGCGCTCGTTTCGCGCTTCGTATCGCGCGTTCCGACCATCTCTTCTGCCACGCCTCGTGTCTCACCGCACTATAGCGCCGCGCCACATCAAGAGCCGTCCAGCGGAACGACTTTAACGAGGCGGCGTCCATTACACGCGTAAATCGAGCCCGCGCATTGACCGGCGATTTACGGCCGGTCGGCCGCGCTTTGTACAATGAGAGGGAAAAGAGTCTCGCCATCGTCATCGACAAAGATTTGCCTCATAGATATCTATGGGTGCTTTCCAGTAAGGAGACACAGAGAGACACTATGTCGTACAATTGAACACAATGTATGGGTGCTTGATGGAATAATCTAATATTCGATATAGTCACTAGTTTACGCTAATGTAAGTTTTTTTTCTCGATCTTAATAACGATCTGAAATATATAAAATAAATATCATTAATAACATTAAAAATTTTTAAAACATCTATGAATATATTAAAACAATATCAATTAGAGAAAGAGAGAATCTATCAATTATAATTTAAGAAAACGGACTGTCTTGTTTGACATTGATAACTTTAATTATATTATCAATCATTTATTTTGATTAAAATTAAATTTTTGTAAAATAAATTTCAAATTATAATCATAATTTTAATATACAAATTTTTACAAAAAAATGTTTAAGAGATAGATATTTTTTAATAGAGAAAGCATATTTATTTCATGTATGCAGTGCTACAAATATAAAAATTTTAAAAGTTATTAGAATTTATAATCATAATTTTCGACACAAATTATCTCGACTTTGCTTCACAGATGTATCGAGTTGTGTCGCGTTGTAGGAAAGCACCTGTGTCGACTCTGTGTAACACTGTATCATTTGTGTTGCTTATTTGAAAGCATCCTATATAACGCATTAGACTAGGGATGGGCAATTTACGGTTGATTAATCTATGTTCAATTCTTTTTTTATTACAATATCAATTAGCTTTCCAATGCTTACAAACATCTATTTATTGTTGGCGAGCAAATGAGATAAGAAAAGAGAAAAATGGGTGAATACATGTACAATCGTACATTGGGTCAAATAGTGAATTTGAAATAGAAGTAGACGAAACGAGCTATGCAGTGAGATGACGATGTCGCACATTTGTATCTATCCACATATTCCGTATTCGACACAAAAAAAAAAGGAGGAGGGCGCGAGCACGTTTGCATGTCGCACTTATACGTGACACTCGTCTACATAGGAAAGAAATCGAGTGTAAAAGGTATAGGCGGAGACAACAAATTCTTCGTGTGCACACATTGTGCCCCGACATATTCCCGCACGTTTTTGGATTCCTGTGTCACGAGCGGCGCGACGGACGTCGGCTTCGAGTCGAGAGCAGCGCGACGCGACGCGACGCGATGCGACGCGACACGTCCGTTTGACGTCGAATTAGCGCTGCTCGGCGGACGCGATAACGTCGCGTGCGAGTTCACTCACCCTTTGCGGCTGTCACGACCGATCTCCCTTTTTCGAATTCAGACTCGCGACGAAAGAGTTGCGGATTCGAGAGACATAAACGGGATCGGCGAATTTATCCAGAGATATAATTTATATTCCTGTTACCACACTAAAAATACTATAATTCTCGTACCGTGTGATCTATGACTTCTCTCTCATAACTTTGATGATATTCAATTTTAAATTTTTTACGGCGAAGCGCAACATATAATATGTATCTGTGAAAGTGTGAGCATAAATAAAAAAATACCATGAAAAGTTGTTTAATTTTAATTTTATTAATTTCGCGCTCCATAACATGCTGTTAATTTATACGTTTTTTACATAACATCATATAATATAATAAAGTGATAGTTCAAATTATTGTAGAATTATCGCTTTATTCTGTAATGATATATGAACATGATAAATCATTGAAAGAACCTTCTACAAGCGCAATACTTTTATAAAGTTTTCACATGTATCTAATCATTTCTATAGTCTTTCTTATTATTAGGAATCCAGATAAAGCTTAGAATATTCTTTTGTTTATATATTTCCAAGAAATTTTTTTATATTATTAATCATGAGCAAAAAATCAAACTTTTGGCTATTTTATTGTGTGTTAGCAGTTTTTATTCTCTTTTTTTCACCTATCTAATAATACTCATAAAGAATACACTATAGTGTATTTTATATATACAATATAATAGTAGATTTTTTAACACAAATTTTTTAAACAATACAGAGTTTTTATCGGTTTATATTATATATTGCTTAATATTAATGTTCTTATTTTGTGCGTTTCTGAAGCCTCACACACACACACACACACACATTTTACATACATTTTCGACGATAAATGCACTTCTTACATCATCGCCCACATAGCGCTACGCGCTGCACGTTTTTCCCGAGCGAACGGTTTCTCGGTTGCGATCCCAGCCCGGCTGTTGGGATATCGGAGAGTAGTCGCCCTTATACGAGAAAGCGGTAACGGAGATTCCGAAACGTTCGAACCGTTCCCAACCCCCATTCTCCTTTCCAGACTCGAGTCGTTCTAGACTCAAACTCGGAGGCGCGCAGTTAGGCGGTCGCTGGACCCCTCGATGCAATGTACAACGGGTGAGCTAAGAAACACGCGATATTTCAACGTAGAAGATATAGAAGGCAATCAAAAAAATAATGTGACAAAAAAAATAAATCCGAAAAATTTGAAAGCTATATATTTCATAGAAGGCCGAGAGCCTGCTTATTTGGGAGAATCTTGAGAAAAGAATAACAAAGTTTTGTGGATTTTGATTAAATTTAAGTTTAAACTCTCTCTCTTAATAATTTATTTATTCCCCGTTTGATATATATTTCATTAGATAAAACTTTTAAATAAATTTAAATCTTGTTTTTTACTGATCACCCGATATATTGTTTCGCCAACAGCGGCGCGAAAGGAAGAGCCGGCGAAAGAGACGACAGGCGAGTGCGCGAGTGCCGTTCAGCGTAGAAACGGGGTTGAGGCCATGAAGCAGCTATGTACAGTGTGTTCCAGAAATCATGCATTTTCTCTTATATAATTATATATATCAAAGATCAAATTGTAGAAAAGCTGTATATATATTTCAATGTATAGACAACGACAATACATCCGAGTTATTAGCGATCAAAAATTATATAAAACAAAATTTAGAATTTAAGTAAAAAAAATTAACTTAAATAAAATATAAATTTTTAAAGTTTTATATGTATATATATGTTAATCTTTTATTGCCAAAATTAAAATTTTTATACGCGTATAAAACATGCTATTTTTATTTTTGGACTTTATCAGTTTTGTCTAACGATAAGAAGTACCGCCATTCTTATTAGAATTTTTTTGGTACAAAAAAAAATTATATGCAAGGAAAGGCTAGAGTTCAAACGTTCACTCGGAGACAAAATTGATACCATTTTTTATAAGAACCTATAGTCGAGAGAAAATCCATGATACTTAGGATACCTTGTATACAGGACGTGAGGGATACAGTGCTTCAGTTCGTGCGGTTGTTCGCTTCTCTTTTTCTCTCTCTGTCTCTCTTTCTCTTATCATCTCACCGCCGACATCCCTGAAAGAAGACGGCGAGCTAGCGCGAAAAGGAAGGAGAAAAAGAGTGAATCAAGCCGAGTGCGTGCCATGGAGAGAGCAAGGAGTTGGGTGAACGGAGAGGATGGTGAGTGGAGAACCGCGCTACTGACGTGACATCCGTATCCATCTGTATGCCTGACACAGAGACGTGCCATGGCTGTGTTCGCGTGTGGGTGTACATATGCGCGCGAGTGTCGATACGTGCGCATGTAGCAGCGGCGGCGGCTGTCTGCCGCTGCTCTAGAGGCGCCGGCAGTTTGATGGAGGTGGCAGGAGCGGAACTATGGTACGACGTGACGAACGAGGAGAAAGAAAAAAAGCGAAAAGAGAGAAAAGTGGAAGAAGAGATAAAAACTGAGTTAAAAGAAAAAATAGAAAATTATATATATATATATAAAATAAAAAGAAAAAGGAATAAACTATAATAGATTCATAATTACTATATTTTGTTTTCGTACTATATATTAGTATTTATAAGATGTGTACGTCAAGAACTTGCCAGATCTGCTTTTAATTGCGGCAAGTGGAGATTAAAACGATTATAATTGTTTCATTGTCAACAATGTAAAGGCTAAAATTATATTATTATTGTAAGCGTAATGGAAACTTGTCCTATCATGTGGACTCTAATTAAACAAAATTTTAAAACCAGCATGATATTTTTCGTACTAACTTCTAGAATTCCTTAACTACTAAACTGACTATTAAAACATTATGGAAAAAAAACTTACTTGCAGCAGAGCAATCAGGATTTTGCAAAATCTGTAAGTGCAAAGAAAGTTTATTGCAAAAAGTTATTTGTTTTTGATTAACGGAGCATTGTTAAGAATATATATATATATATATATATCATTCATTTCATAAATTTACCGGAACGGCTATCCTTACGCTTAGAATAGCTGGCTCACTGTGCACAACTCTAATAGATATATTGAATAGTGTAAACAATTTTAATTTTATTAATGACATAAGTAAAGTTTTAAATAACTCTCCTAATTTAAATATCTGATATTGGTTAGCAAACAAGAAATGTGAAGTGATTTTTTCCCCTTTTTCGCATTTTTCCCTATTCTTCTGAATCAGCAATAACATCACTGATTAAAGCAATGATAAGATTTCACTGAAAAACAATGAGTATTTTAATGAAAACACTCACACTCTATTCCTCCGTCTTATGTTTCACTGATTACAGCAGATTACACTAAAAAATCAGCTATTACCGCTAACTGATTCTATTCATTATCAGTGAAATTTTACTGTTTGCAGTGCTGTACTCATAACTAGCATCATTGCTTATCAACGATAATATACTGATTATATTTAAGAAAGTGCAATAAAAATTAGAACAAATAACAAAGAAATTGATTAAGTCATGTTTAAATTCAAATATACAACATCGTGCGATATGCAGATCACTAGTAAAATTACGAATAATATATAAACTAATGCAATGCAAAAAATATTCTAAGATAAAAAAAAAATGCGATGGATGTATGAAACGTTAAGAACAGTACGAAACAAGAATTTAACACAAAAAAACCTCAAAGAGATAGAATGGAAGAAAAAAGGAAAGAAGAGAAAAAGATAAAAGAGTAATGAATTAAATAAAATAGTAGAAAATTAAAGATAGGATTATATATATATATATATAGTTTTGAAGTCTCAATACGAGAGCCGCGAAAGAAAGTTCATATTCAGGATGAACGGGAAGGCAGCCAACGTGGAGTAGACGAGAGGAGACGTACAAGAAGCGACAGTGGCGAGGAATATGAGAGAAGGTGGATGAGAAAGCAGCGGATGTCTCTCGATGCGGCTCCGTGTCGAGCTCGATAATATTCGAGGACTCGGGGAAAGGCCGGTCCCAACGCCGTAATCCTCGAGTGGCAGGGGCCATGGAGCGACGCGGACAGAAGAGGATAGGGTGGGGAGGAGGGAGAAGCGGCTGATACGCCTGATATCTGCTTTCGAACCTGGATCGATGATGCCTTGTGCGATGCAGCATCGACGACCATTGGCTATGGCTCGATAAGCCCAGGAAGTCCCGCTCGAAATCCGAGACCGAGGGATAATCAGGAGTTACCGCCGTGGCTTCGGCGTGGTGTTGCAGACTCATACGCGAAAGGGGATTCTCTTCCCCCTCTTCCCCCTCTCTCTGATCGGAATACATTATTGCGGATGTAATGCCGTGACGCTTTTAACAAAAGAAAATTAATATCTCTTTTCGTTTCCTCTCGAATTGTATTTTTGGACAATCGTGTAAGTAGTAAGTATCCGTTATGAGCAGACATAACGCCGTCTGACGAAAATGAATACATGTCAAGTAATGTTACAATTATTGGACTTTGTAGGCTCGAATTTTCAGGAAGAATCCAATATTTTGAATATTTATCGAATATCATACGAATATTCAAAATTTATTGTTCTAATATTATTTTTATAATGGTTACTTGTGGTAAAGCGGATCCTAGTTTTTATTCTACTTTTGTATTCCATTATATTTAAAGGCTAATCGAAGTTCTTATTGAAAATGCCGAAATAAAATAATTGATTTCATTGCAACAATACGTGACAAATAAAATAAACTGTGTATATAACAAAGTATAATTTATCTCATTTTGGTATTTATAATATTATGGAAATGGATTGTTTTAATTTTATACGTGTGATATTATGTAAAATATCTCTATCAGAGTATATATATTTTTTAAAAAGATACATTTAAAAAAAATTATATTAATAATCAAAACAATTATATAATTTTTTTTTTTTAAATTGCATATTAGTGTGTATGTGTGTATAATTCTCTTACACAAATTTTTAAAAAATTCAAAAACGATTAATAAAATTAAGATATATAATTAGTAGTGAATAATTGTCAATCTACATTAAAAACTCTTTTCCAATTCTCGAAGCGTTTCTCCCACCTTTTAGATTTAGTCTTGAAATTCTCGCCGTGCGACGAGGATTGAAAAATGCACAGCCAGCCTGGACATGCCACGAGCCGGATAAGAGTGGACGGTGGCATCAGCTTAAACAAAGTCTCCAATCCATAACCCTTACCTATCACTGAAGTCTCAACCCTCCAATGCCACACTGCTCACATTTTACCGCTCTGTCGTGCTACACGCACATAGTCGTGTAAAGATGTGAGTGGCATGAGGCTACTGGTTATATACCGACGACGTCGTCGTCGTCGTCGTCGTCGTCATCGTCGTCGTCGTCGTCGTCGTCGATATCGATGAGAGTACGGGAAGTAGGGTTGAATCTATACCGTGTTACGTGCCAGCCACGCGACGCGCCTGATTAAGGAGCCTGCAGGCAGGCGAAAGGGTGGCTCGCTTTCCTCCGCCTTCCCTTTTCTTCATCGTCGGCAAGTTCTTCGTGTTGGTCTTCGTAGGAGAAACAAGATGAAATCTGCAGATCGCAAGCCTCGTAATGGTTGGTACAAAAAAATATTTCTATTAGTATGCTATGCATCGTGCTAGACGCTAGTTGAGTCGAGAGATAAATTGAAGATCGAGAATAAAACTTGCTATTTTTTTCTGTAAATCTTCTATTGTAGAGAATACTATAATGTATTTAATTCGCAATTTACTTTCTCATGGATTTCTCTTTGTGTATGTATTGAAAAAGTTGAAATTAAATTCTTTATATGGTCAATAGTTTTCAATAAATTCAGATAACTATATATCTAAAAATCGTTAAAATCAGATATACAATGATCCATTAAATAAAACAATGAAACTCATCTTTGTATTATATTTGATCGAACGCAGATTTAATTTATAGAAAATTATTTCTACTTTCAAATTTTCTATAAAAAAAAAAAAAAAATAAAAAAAATAATCTATGGGAGAATCGATTTTTCGTGATTTGAAGAATTTCGAGTCGTCGACGAGACCGACAGGTAAGGTTAGATTCGCTCGAGTGAGGATGGTTAGAGGATAGAGAAACGAGGTTGAAGCTTCTATCCCGTATTACGTGCCGGCGAGGCGTCAGGCCTGATTAAGGATCCTGCGGGGGATTTGCCTGCACACGGCGTCAGCTCGTTTCAACTCCCTCCCGAAGCGACGACTCCTTCGGATCGACCTTTGCGAGACTCTGCGACGGAAATTCCCGGGAATGAGCGCGCCTTCCCACGACGATCCTTCGTTTTCGCGGAAGATACCGTTTGTATGCTCACAGAATTACATAAACGTGTCAAGAATTTTGCGACTACATGAGAAACAGCGTCGATGTCGCGAAAAATAAACGATACTCTTCTCTTCGAATCCTATCCCACACACACAGTTTCGCCAATCCAAATTTATATTTTTTATTGAAATGTTTTTTTATAGAGATTATTAACTTTTTTAAGAAAATGAATTTGTGTAAATTTGATTAAACAATATTTATAAAGTCAGCAATATTTCTAAATAATTTGTCTCACTTATATAAACTGTCCTATATTCACTGCATGTCCTTTTTTTGTGAGCTTTTCGAGCAATTTGGAATTGACTATTCTTAACAAAAATATCGATGTTAACAGTTTTGTAATAATTAGCAATATAAAAATTCTAACAAATTAATACATAGTAAAATTTTATTTATTTATTCATATTATCCTTTTCATTAAAATCTCTTTCTTTTTTATTCAAATATATTTGATTATCTAATTTTACGAGCAAATAGATCTTAAAAAGAATTTTAATTCGAGTATTACAAATATATTTTATGTTAACAAAATGCTATCTCTTTTTTGCGCAAAAAATAAAAGAATAAAGGAAGAAGACGAGAAATATTCTCGCACATGTTTGAGTGCGCAGGAGAACGAAGGATTTCGACTCTCGAGCTTCCTTTCCAGAATGACGAAGACGAATGTCGATCCGTGCGCAGGATATCGAGAGCTCAGGCTTCGACCCCGACCGGACCGAACCTTCCGCTCGTCTCGTCCATTTTTCTCTATATCCCCGACCTTTTTTCCTTCGGCAAGCGGTAGCCGGTTAAGTGCCCAGGGAGAACGATGAGAAGGTTCCTCTCTGATAACGACCAGAGGAGCGACCCAGCTCGTCCGTCCTACCTCGCCACGATCTTTTTCCAAGAATAATCTTACCTCCCATTTCTTCGTGTCGTCTTCGTCGTTTCGTCGATAGAACGCGAATATAGTCTCACCGGAATTATTGAGCAATAGGACTGCAGGATATGAGTGGACTTTTGATTTCTCTTGTTTTTGTCGAGCAAAGTCTCATTGTCAGCGATACATCATTATAACAATCTTTTTGCAATGTTGTATATGTCGAATATACATATATAACAAAACAAATTACATAATATGATAAAAATAAAAACCATCTTACTGAGGTGTAAATATTTTCTCGAAAACATTATGTCCGGGAAAATGTGTAATTATGCATATTTAGAAGATTAAAATACACACGCACTCTCTCTCTCTCTCT
>NW_021848799.1:33657-34281 GCF_003651465.1 Formica exsecta | reverse complement strand
GCAGCTCCTCGAGAATAGTAATGATAAACCGCGCGGATAAACGGCGGCGGTAAAAGAAACGCGGCTGCAAGACTTGGTGTTAGACGCGGGGCGCGAAACCCCGGAGTGCGTACGCCGAGACCGACCCGTTATATCGACCGGAATGTTCGCTCGGCTTGAATTACGCCTCGCAGTGCGAAGAAATTGATTATTGCGTTCTTCTATAATTCGGGCTTGCGCCCGAATCAATTCTCGATATCACCTCGCCAACGGCGACCTTATCGCCCGCTATTACCGCGAAATTAATAATACGCAACTTAAGATTAACAGGCAATTAATACAACGCGGACATGCTTCGATTTCGGACGGACAGATTACGCAGAATTGAATATTCGACACACACACGCACGCAATTCATGCAAGAATCGCGAGGAAACTCTCACAAAACGCGCTCACAATTTCGAGACGCGGTGCTTTACAGCCGATATAATACGTCGAATTTACGCGATTCACACTCTCACGTAACCCGTACAATAATCGTGAAGGAAAGTTGCACCGGACGTGCACGCAGAGTTTAGACGCGAAGATTCACAAACGAAAGACAAAAGTAATATAACAAATTGACGCGAATCACACTCACACTCA
>NW_021848799.1:31584-33139 GCF_003651465.1 Formica exsecta | reverse complement strand
GCTTTATAACCGACATAATACGTCGAATTTACGCGATTCACACTCTCACGTAACCCGTACAATAATCGTGAAGGAAAGTTGCACCAGACGTGCACGCAAATTTTATACGCGAAGATTCACAAACGAAGCATATATATATATATATATATATATATCACATGAAATACTAGAATTCTTGATTAAATCTAATTTCAGTTAAATGCTTGAGGAACTCTTAAAATAATTATAGAGTTTCAACATCCTATGATATAACCTTAAGATTCAACAAGATGGCCGCCGTGCAAGAGAGCCATCTAGTTCCTAGGTAATCTAATTAAAAACACTCATCATCCATCTTGCATATAAAATTTACTAACTATCCTGCTTGCATATATTCTATCCTCTTACAATCCCCTATTGTTCATGACAAAATGGCGTAACCAATCAAATGAGCCTATTCCTAATTATATGATTAATATTATAATAACATTTTTATATTAATCTACTATTTTTCCACTACTAATCTCCTCGCTTAAATAACCACCACATGCTTTTATATAATCAATAATTTAACCAATAATGAAACGTTACATTTATATCGTGCGTATATACTGCAAAATCGAAGGGAACATCACAGGACCTTCAAATTAGGCGTATGCCATACTAATTTAAATATTCCAACCTTATTATAAATTCACCAAGGGTAAAGATTTCAATAACTAAGAAATTACTATTCCAGTAAAGCTCAAACTCAGTGAGGACACTTATTATAGCCTCTATTATGCGCCTATAAAACTTCAAGATTCTACGGCTAAGAACAGAAAAACCCAAAATTAGTACATATTCAAATTTTGAATTTAGGAAAACGAAAGTTATGTCATATAATCTCCTCTCTTAGTCAAATCAAACAAAATTAGTCTCATATCGCTATGACGAAGCATTAAAAACAAAATGGCGGACTTGTCCAAAGTTTCTTTTTGCTCTAATTTGCGCATGCGTGTTCCGATCGACCTGTAACTTTGAAGTAATGATCTATGAACTGGCCGGTATCGAATGAGCCTACTCTCGTCTTTCTACGACCTTCCAGTAAAAACAAAATGGCGACAATTTTCGAATTACTCCGATTCGCCCGAAACTTTGTGTGGACCTTATTTTTTATGTTTTAAGACCATCTGAGGTAGTTTCGACTCGAAAATCTCAAGTATATGAAAAAACAAAATGGCGGCCAAAAACCTTATTTTTGTCCGAAACGCGTAGTGCCAAAGTTTCATCAAGATCGGAGATGATGACCTATTTTTATATATATCTAGAAAACCAATAATGATTTAAAATCTTGACATGACCTAAAATGCTCTCAATACAATAATGAACTTATTAATGATTAATCATTAACAATTTCACTAACGGTTATTTATCTATGCACACATGAATATATACCTATATCCATTTTTATATTACCGATCAAAAGTATATTATATAAAATTTTATAAATAATTATTTAATCTTTGAAATAATTAGTTTACCTTTTATTGTTGCATGAGAAGTATTACCAGTCGAAGTATCTCTTTTATTATTA
>NW_021848799.1:28673-29686 GCF_003651465.1 Formica exsecta | reverse complement strand
GCGTCAACAAAACAATATTCAATTGTTGCGTTTGATATAAAAACGGTATTTTTATATGGTACATTGGATGAAGAAATATATATATTGTTGCGTCCGCGGATCGGAATCGAGATAAATCGAATCACGCAAGACACAACCGGCACTCACACTCCGCGTCGTAAATAATAACTCTTAGTTATGAAAGAACAAGAACTTTAATGAAACAGAACTATATAACTATTCACAGAAATAGAGAACAGAGAATATCGTTAATAATCTTAAACACGTCCGCGCGGATTGACATCCGTCACGAAACTAACAAGGGGAGGGCGCGACCTTGGGGTCACCGAATTTAAAAAGGTTTTTATATAGTGTTGTACTCTACCAGAAGAGTACTTGAGCAAAGCGACAGGGTGCAACGCTCAGCCATTTTCAAGAAAAATTTATTTAAAAAATACAGAGTTCCTCATACCCGGCTCCGTTAGATTGATTATCGAGAAGTCGGCGTAGGTCGGGCGCTAAGCGCGTGACTATCACGCAGCAGACCCGGGTTCGATTTCTGTCCGTCGCATTTTTTAATTGTTTTTTTTTTAATACATTCCAGCAACGAATGTTTATTTATATAAAATAAAGTTAATTTAACTAACCATTTTTTTTAAATTTGCATTTTCCAAACGCAATTTTTTTTAAATTTGCTCCAAAAGTGGGCATAATTTTCATTCAACTTACAAACATTATTTTATACATTCTATCCGTATTTTCTATATAAAATGAAGCAAATAAAACTGTTTCAACATAGTTATAATTTAATACAAAAACTAGTTAATTTATCATAATTTTGTTTGGTGTCTAATTTTTTGTCAACTTCGTTATACCGCTCCGACCATAATATTTTTGTACCTGATTTGACCATAACTGCTAACGGTACACTTTGAATATAGTTATAATTTATTATTAATACACAATTGCAAAGAAAAATGCGAAGAATATTGTGCCAAAACTTTTATTTATTTTATTATTCATCCTCGTTATCA
>NW_021848799.1:13263-23471 GCF_003651465.1 Formica exsecta | reverse complement strand
TTATTCATGCATCATTGTAATTATAATGGCAAAAGAACCAAATATTAAAGTTAAAATTAATGTACAATAATTTTCACATATGGTACAGAAAATGCTGAATCGATACATATATATTGTTGCATCCCTGGATTATGCCCATCTTCGAGAGATCGTCTCTAAGCACGTTGCCGGGGAGTTTGCTGTTAAACAACGGCGGACATGTTGTTTTGGGTCGCCATCTTACAAGGGGAGGGCGCGACCTTGGGGTCACCAAATTTAAAAAGGTTTTTATATAGTGTAGTACTCTACCAGAAGAGTACTTGAGCAAAGCGACAGGGCACAACGCTCAGCCATTTTCAAGAAAAATTTATTTAAAAAATACAGAGTTCCTCATACCCGGTTCCGTTAGACCGATTATCGAGAAGTCGGCGTAGGTCGGGCGTTAAGAGCGTAACTATCACGCAGCAGACACGGGTTCGATTCCTGTCCGTCGCATTTTTTATTTTTTTTATTTTTTTTAAATACATTCCAGCAACGAATGTTTATTTATATAAAATAAAATTAATTTAACTAACCATTTTTTTTTAAAACGAATGTTTATTTATATAAAATAAAATTAATTTAACTAACCATTTTTTCTTAATTTGCATTTTCCAAACGCAATTTTTTTTAAATTTACTCCGAAAGTGGGCATAATTTTCATTCAACTTACAAACATTATTTCATACATTCTACCCGTATTTTCTATATAAAATGAAGCAAATAAAACTATTTCAACATAGTTATAATTTAATACAAAAACTATTTAATTTATCATAATTTTGTTTGGTGTCTAATTTTTTGTCAACTTCGTTATACCGCTCCGACCATAATATTTTTGTACCTGATTTGACCGTAACTGCTAACGGTTTCTGTTCCCCTTCCAGACTACTTCCCTAACGTATATTTTTATACAAATTCTATTCTTCGAGATCCTTTGAGATCCTGTTTGATCCAGTCCGGTCTTTTACAAAGCTAGTGATCCACCAGTTTAACGTGAGCTAGTGACAGCGTCGGTTGATACTAGAGCGCGAAGTTTGCAAAAAGTGCTTTTTGTAAGTGTATTTAACGAAAGTTTTCTACGATACGTCCGTGATAAAAAAATGGAAAAAGATGCAGGACCTTCGACCAGTCGGGAACTTGATATGGATCTCGGAGAAAGATCATTTTTAGACGAAAATTTCAAAGGAGAATTTACGAACGCTCTTCTTGCTGTCAATTGTATTTATGAAGAACAGAGTCTTTTGACAAACAAGTCTCCTGAAAAAATCAGTTCTGTTTCTTTGGCCATGGCAGAAGAAATAAGCAAAGCAACAATAAGTGTGCTCAATGAAGGCATTGTTACAACAGAAGAAGAATTAATTATGTTCCATGAAAGTGATGAAGAAGGAGAATTTGAGGAGGTATGTTTTATTGTTTTTTTACTATTATAATAATTTGTTATTTAATTTTTTAATAACTACAAAAAAACATCTAATTTCATTCTTTCCAGTGTACAGATGATTCAGCGGTCGACTCCGATTATAATCCAGAAGATTTTGAAGAGCCTTCTTAAGAATATATTTCGCTAAAATATAAAGAAAAAGTTGTTGCCCTTGCGCAGGCACATCCGAAATGGAGTTTAGGCGCTCTTCAGAGAAACGGTGCCTCCCGCTTAAAACGAAAAGATCGGCGATGGAAGGAAGACGTTCATAAAGGTGGAACGCTAAGTTAAAAACGATAGATTCTGAAACTTTCGATCGTTTCACCGAAGCAAGACGTTGTTTGGAGCAGGTAAAAACATAAAAGATAACTTTTAGAAAAAACAACAAATTTATTGCGTTTTTTTCCGTTATGTTTTCAAAAATATTATTTATATGATAGTATTATATTTATTCTATGTAGCATATATTTTATCAAATATTTACAGGTTACTACTAGGACATTGCAGCAATGGGCGATGGCAGCAGCTTTTCCTTTTCTTTCGGATAATTTTCGATTTGAAGCCAGTCTTACGTGGGCTCTTCAAGCGAAAGCACAAAATAAGGCAACGGAAAATTACTAAACACGTGAGCAAAAAAGACATCGTTACTCTCGAGGAGACAGTGAAGGCTGCGGAAAAATTTCAAAAGCAAACGAGGTTCCTGATTCCTAGCTTTGATTTGGACGTGGTGATCAATACGGACCAAACAGAATGTCAATATCAGACGACTTATAACAGATCATTGGACTGCCAGGGAGCCAAAACCGTATTTGTAAAAAAACAGAGTTTGAATAAGATCACACATTCATACACCGCACAGTATAACATAACTGCGTCAGGCAAGTTGCTTCCCCGAGTCTTTCTGTGTCTACAAGAGCCCACGAATAAATTTGGCCCTATAGTTACAAAAACTGTTAAGAAATTAGAAGCAGAATTTAAAAATGTTGTGGTTACTTGTTCTAAATCAGGAAAATTAACGAAAGATCTATATAAACAGTTTCTTGAAACTATCGTAGTGCCATACGTGACAAATAATAAATTTATGCTGATTATTGATTCCTGGGAGGGGCAAACAGATTGTAGTTTGCACTATGATATTGACGATGAACTTGTACTTTGAAATTTATTCCTCCAAAATGTACGCCTCTTTGTCAACCATGCGACGTATATTTTTATCGGCAAGTAAAAAATTTTATAAGACGAATGCAAAATGCACCTGCTTAACTAAAAGATCAGCGAGAAATAGCATCGCGCGAAGATGCTATAAAAATACATTCAATAGTTGACCACCAATTGAGCGCTCCCGTCTTTTTTCCTATGTTAAAATATGCTTGGTTTGCTGCGAAATTGATAGAAAAAAGATCAATTTTTTCTAATGTAAATAATGTCTGCTTTCCTTCAACACTTTTGAAAAAGCATTGTGCGTGTCGGGATATATATTTTGTAAAGTGCGCATGGTGTGAGAAAAGCCTTTGTTTTACGTGCTTTTATGACAAGTATCATCCGAACAATTGTAAACGATCTGCAGAATGTGTTGATAAGAGTGTCCTAACCCGACCGATTTCTTAATATTAAAAGATAAAACAAGTAAAGTAGAACAGAAATAATTGAGAAAGAGCTGAACAGAAAAGATTGAGAAAGAGCTGACTAAAGTAAAGCATTAGAATCAGGGAAAGATCTCAAGGAAAAGTAATTAAGAAAGAATAAAAGATTATTAATGAAATAAAAGTAAGATACGTGACTAAAGAGAAGGAAGTCACGGTCAAGTTCTCGGAAGCTGAGTAAGCAGTTGACGAGACAGCTGACGAGCGGAGCACGAGACATGCTCCGGTCAGGGACACCACACTCCTCCCTAATCAACGACCTAATTAATTAATATATATTGAGCGCGAGATGCACCGACGCTAGCTCAGTAATATAGCTCATTAACATCGCTCACTACTCGCTCGCTCATATCAACAGTATCGATATACCGTACATCGCGCCTGACTATTATAATCGCGAATAAGTAAAAGTGTACCAAAACCTGTGAAATATATTAATTTATACCTAACGTCCGGGAGTGTCTTATTTCGAGCGTGGATCCTAATCCTTTGGGCGTATAAATCCCTAAAGACCTCTTCCTTAGCGGCTAGAGGCACAACATTAATTGGTGGCAGCGGTGGGATACGCCAGCTCTAACAAGATCGACACCGGCAAAGGTCCACAACCACGAGGAAGAAAATTTCCGTGGAATCGACAGAACGAGAGACAGCAAAGGAAACTCCGTCAAACGGTCAACAACTACAACCGAGGAAATGGAAGTCCATCAGGAACTTCGAGTCACCCGGTACATCGAGGCGACAACGATAAGCGGAACCCGAGAAGGCGCACTGACCTATCTCAACGGCACGCGACGATCAACGCCCGACGGCCGACACCGAACGAGAGACAATGCTGCTCATCGTATTATTGTAAGTCGAACAATTAAAAATTTGTAAACGCTTGAATGTCGGAAAACCGAAACGCGCAACAAAAAAGCGTAGCGAATAAATCGTGGCTATTTAGCGAACCAGCGAATAGAGCCATTAGAAATAGCGCAGTAAGCCCTATAAGAGTAGCAGTAGAAGCACTCCGGGATATACGCGATAACGTACGAAGAAATCTAAATGAATTAAATTCAAGCGAGAATTTGTCCGAACCAGAACTCGGAGCAAACGTTGTAATCGAACGCGAATTTTCATTCGGCGAATTAGACAACAGTTTAATAGCGAATAATATAGAACTAGATATTGATGTCGAATCATCAATAAGCGCGTCTAGTAGACTAACACACCGCCGCGAATTCTCACTAACGTCATACGATTCAAGTATCTTTGACCCCGACGAAATCTATCGTACTCGAGACATGTATAATTCAAACGCTTCCGCATCGCAACCCATCACATCGGAAGATATCGATGAGGGAATTAAGCGATTACAAGAAGAAGCAAATAGAAACGCGACACAATCAAACGCGCAAGCTCAATACAAACCGCAGAAAGAAACGGACGAAGCAGCCGACGACCTTAGGGACATATTGCGGGAAATGAGACGGGAAATTAGAAGTATGCATGCCGAGATATACGATTTAAAAATGAGAGGATCGCAACCCAAGTATGTTAAGTTTCATTCAAATCGGTGAGTATCAGTTGGGTAGTGTTACTTGTTAGAGCCCGCAAACTAGCTATGGAGCTATATGAATCGATGATGGAAGGACGTCATCATACAGTAGATAATAAACGCACAATCATGGCAATAAGCATTAGAAAATTTCCAAATGGGATTGCAAGACGAAATTAAAACAATTGTTCGATCGCGAGGATATGCTACGTTGCAAGAAGCAATAGCAGCGGCCAGCGCGGATAGAAAGGTTAAAGGACCGTCCGCGACCGGCACGCGAAGCAAAATCAATTTTACACCGACCTATTAACAGGAAAATCAAATGAGTGTGAAATATCAAAAATGCGGAAAAACCGGGCATTACGGTCAAGATTGTCGAACTAGCCAGTACGCGAATCGATTTTCATTGCCGAAACCCGATAGACAACCCCGCGTAAATACGATAAATAAATATTGCAATTATTGCAAAAAATCCGGACACGATCGCGAAGAATGTTGGTTATTACACGGACGACCCAATAGAGATCAATCGAGCCGAACCAAACAATATAATTCGCGACCGGAAAATAAAAACCGCAAGAATAGCGAGCAAGGAAAAAAGAAATTTAACTCCGCGCAAAGTAGCGATGAGGAGGAAAGGAACGAAAGAAAATCGCACCGACCTGCAATTGAATATCAAGTATCACACTTTAAAAATACGCCGCATATACAGACAGAGTTGGACCTTGTCACATTACCAATGCGAGAAACGAAACGCGAAAAAATAAATTTGCTATTCGATACAGGAGCCGCAATATCACTAATTAAAGTGAAACATTTAAAAGGCGAAACGTTAATAAAAGAAGAAAAGATAACGCTCACCGGCGTAACGGGACATAAAATATGTACAATTGGAAAATTTAAGGCGACAATAACTCTGGAAAAGCGCCGAATCAAGCATACTATGTACGTTGTTAAGGATGACTTTCCGATAGAATATGACGGAATACTAGGCGTTGATTTCCTACGAAAACATCAAGCCACTTGCAATTATAAAACAAAGCAATTAAAGGTAGGACAGCATATCTTAAAGCTTTATCCCTATCTAAAAGTGACATTGAAACCACGTAGCGAAACTATAATACAGGTCGCTACTGATAAGAACACGATAGGCGTGATAAAGGCAGAAGAAACAATACCAGGAATATTTATAGGTAATTGCCTAGTAGAACCTACGAATTACATATGTGCAGCAAGCATTCTAAATACAACGGATAACATAATCGAAATGTTAATGCCGCAAGTAAGTGTAGAGGAAATCGAACGAAGTGAAACAGAAGAAATTAACGTAATACGAACGCCAAATAAAGAGGAAGTAATCCCGCGTAGTGAAAAAGTATTACGATTATTACGTACACAACATTTAAATAAAGAAGAAAAGAAAATGATAATGGAAATCTGCAAGGATTTTAGCGACGTGATGCATATCGAAGGAGAACCACTGACGTGCACAGATACCGTCGCGCATAAGATTGCAACGCAAGCAGATAGCTCACCGGTCAACGTACGGCCTTACCGCCTGCCGGAGAAGCATAAAGAAGAAGTAAATCGACAAGTCCGAGAAATGTTAAAAAATAAAATAATCCGACCAAGCATGAGCCAATGGAACGCACCGTTATTGGTAGTCCCTAAGAAAGCCGATGCGTCAGGAAAACCGAAATTACGAGTAGTCGTAGATTTTAGAAAATTAAATGATCTAACTATAGGAGATTCATTTCCCTTACCGAATATAACGGATATATTAGATCAACTTGGAAACGCCAAGTACTTTACAACTCTGGATTTAGCATCCGGATACCACCAAATTCCGATGGAAGAAGGCGACAAATGCAAAACTGCTTTTTCCACACCTCACGGGCATTACGAATACAATAGAATGCCCTTCGGATTAAAAAATGCGCCAGCCACATTTCAAAGACTAATGAATTCAATACTGATATGCATACGAGGAATAAAATGCTTAGTATATTTAGATGACATTGAAATATATCAATTTATACCTAACGTCCGGGAGTGTCTTATTTTGAGCGTGGATCTAGCGGCTAGAGGCATAACATTAATTGGTGGTAGCGGTGGGATACGCCAGCTTACAAGATCATAACAAGAGACTCATCGAAGTCCTACGAAGATTGCGAGAAAACAATCTGAAATTACAGCCGGACAAATGCGAATTCCTACGAAAAGAAGTGACATACTTAGGTCATATAATCACAGAAAACGGAATATCGCCGGATCCGTCTAAATTAGAGGCCGTAAGAAATTTTCCGACGCCTAGGAAAGTAAAAGATATTCAAGCTTTCATAGGATTAGCCGGATATTATAGAAAATTTATTGAAAATTTCTCTAAAATCGCGAAACCACTAACGAAGTTAACCAGAAAGGAAAATTAATTTGAGTGGACGCAAGAACAACCACAAGCATTTGAAATGCTTAAAGAAAAATTAACGACGGCACCTTTACTAAAATACCCAGATTTCGAAAAAGAATTTATCGTAACGACTGATGCATCAGATTATGCAATCGGAGCGATATTATCGCAAGGAGAAATAGGCCAAGATCAACCAATAGCATATGCCAGTCGAATATTAGCAAAAGCCGAACAAAATTATAATACGACCGAAAAAGAACTATTAGCAATAGTATGGGCCGTTAAACATTTTCGACCGTACTTATACGGGACGAAATTTACGATAGTCACAGACCATAAATCGCTCGTATGGTTATTTAATGTAACCGACCCTGGATCTCGATTAATTAGATGGAGATTAAAATTACGATTACGAGATTACGAGATCATACACAAAGCCGGGACAGCGAACAGAAACGCTGACGCGCTCTGTCGACACGTGGCGGATATCAACAAAGGATGAGACGATGAGACCAACGACACGAAGATAACGCGAGAATACACGGAAGACGAGAAGCGACGTATTCTATACGAATATCACGATGCACCTGTGGGAGGGCATCAAGGAAAAGAGCGCACGATTAATCGAATTCGCCTAAACACAATTGGCGAAGATTGACAAAAGATGTCGAAGATTATATAACAAAATGCGAATTTTGTCAGAAAAACAAATTATCGCGAAAAATTAAAGCCCCGCTAATAATAACGTATACTGCCAATAAGCCTTTTGAGGAATATGTCTTAGATATCATAGGTCCATTAAATATTACGAATAACGGAAATAAATATATTTTAACTTTCCAAAATAATTTAACAAAATTTAGCAAAGCAATTCCGATACCGAATCAAGAAGCCGCGACAGTTGCAAAAGAATTTGCGACGAAAATAATTTTCGAACACGGTATCCCAGAAAAAATATTAACGGATCAAGGAACAAATTTTTTAAGTGAAATATTTAAAAACACGTGCAAACTATTAAAAATCGAAAAGATTCAAACAACCGCGTATCATCCGGAAAGCAACGGAGCGCTAGAACGATCTCACCGGACTCTAGCCGAATATCTCCGACATTATATAAATGCCGATCAAACGGATTGGGACAAATGGATTCCCTATGCGATGTTTACATACAATACAACACCGCACACGGCAACGGGGTTCACATCCTTCGAATTAATTTACGGGCACCGAGCAACATTACCGACGACATTGTCGCAACCGCCTAAGCCCACGTATACATACGATGATTACGCGCAAGAATTGAAAGAAAAATTACGCGCCTCACAGCAAGTTGCAAAGGAGCATCTGAAGAACGAAAAAATAAAAACCAAAGAAAATTATGATAAAAAGACTAAAGAAATTAAACTTAAGGTAGGAGAAAAAGTCCTCTTGTACGACGAAACAGTTCGCCGAGGACGATCAAAGAAATTGGACTCCCTATGGACCGGACCCTATACGATAATCGAAAAAAATTCGGAAGTGAACTACACAATAAAAAGGGGAAGGAAAACCATACGCGTCCACATAAATCGATTAAAACCATTTATCGAAAATTAAAAAAGTAGGAGAAAGAAGAAAAAGAAACAGAAAAATGCGCGAATAAAATAAAAAATAGAATAAATAATAAGAGAAACAGAAATAAAAAATTCCTACCTTAACGCCCTCCACTTCCACGTCCAGCACCGCGACCCCGGTTCCACTCCCGCAGAGCCTGAAGAAGAGGCGACACAGGACGAGGCTCGGGGTTGAGGAAGCGACCACGACCCACAGGACGAGGCTCGGGGTTGAGAAACCAACCACGTCCCACGAAACGAGGAGCCGGATCCCAGCGGAACTCAAGCCCGCGACCTCGATTAAAATGGGGCGGCAGAGCGTCCACAGCCACTTCCGGCACAAAAGCAACGGCACGGTCAATCACTAGATCTGGAAGACCTAGTAGATCGATCTCGCGAACAAACGCGGGCGCCGAGAGTTGATCCCGAAAGGAGCGAGCAAAATGGTCGTGCTCCTCCGGATCTTGCCCCGCGCGACGCCCGTTATCACGCACTGAACTCTGCCCCGCAGCGAAACGAAACTCACTCGAATTCGGAGCCATGAAACCAACAATCGACAACACAAAGCGATAATAAAACAGCGCGAGAGAAAATAAAAAAGAAACGCTCAATACAAGACGACGTCGGAAGACGGACTGAATGGAAGAGCGAATAAAAAGCCTGAAAAGGGCTAGATAAAAGCAAAAATAGCTGTATATGCATCCAGAGAAAAAGAGAATGCACCGCAAATGATTCTAAGAAAATATTATAATATAATACAAAGCTTTCTATTACAGGAGTCTTATTGCACGGAGCACCTGTAAGGAAACCGAACCTGATACCCAAGTCGAAATAAAAGAATTTAAATATGAACCGGGTACCTACCTCGCAAAAATGGGCAAGATAAACCAAATCGAGTCCACATGGAAGATGGTGATAAAAATAGACATCGCCGCAATGGACCATCGACATGAACAATTGAGAAACTATATGGCACAAACGAGAGCTCTATGCTACGATAAACCATTGCAAATAAAAATGAAAGAAACCTGCCACAACCTGCTACAAATAGCAGAAAAGGACAGAGAACAAGCAGAAAAATTGCTAAAACGCCTAAAATTTGCGTACCAAGCACCCAAGAAGACAAGACGAGGGCTAATCGACGGTCTAGGAACGAAAGCCAAAACATTCTTCGGCACAATGGACGCAGACGACGAAAAAATTATAAAGGAGCAATTAAATCTCATGCAAAGAAATCAGCAAACGCTGCAGCACGCGATGAAAAATCAGATTAAAATATTAAACGCAACAATTGCGCATGTTGATAATGTTGAAAAAGTTCTGCAAGAAAATGAAGAACAATTCTAAAAAAAAACAGAGAAGATGCGACAAGCCTGGATACAAACAAAAGTCGGATATGGACAACGAGAAGATCTCGACGAACACTTCATAATATTAAATGCCATAATAAAAGATCTATCGAACGATCTTATGGACATTATCGCGCATCTGACGAACGCGAAAAAAGAGATAATCGACATAAGATTATTACCCATCGAAAGCATTCTAGATAACATGAAGGAAACAGCGTCACAAATACCGCAGGGAA
>NW_021848799.1:10327-10951 GCF_003651465.1 Formica exsecta | reverse complement strand
ATTTACAACTGTTTTCGGTTAAAATATTTGTTTAATTTTTATTTTCAGTTGGCGCAAGTTGTTGATATCATTATTTTTGTAAGATATATTTGTACCATTTTTTGGGGTTAAAATATTTTTATAAGTTTTTATTTTTAATAATTTAAAATAACACTATTTTATAAATATATATAAATACAGTTTTTCACAAGTGGCGCATGTACTTGGCGCCTTTTTTTACCTTTTTTAAAAAAAGGTAAGTTTTTTTTACATGTCACGGATCATCGCGACTCCCCGGGTCCCGAGTCAGAGATAAAGCGACGACCGCGGCGCGTCGATCGGAAAAATCGATTTATACAGGGTGTATCCTAAAAAGTGGGAAGAATTGCAATGGGGGATTCAGGACAAAAAAATAAGAGAAAAAGTTCATATAAACATATGTCCGATATGACCTTGTTTTCAAATTATAGCTTGTTTTATTTTCCAATAGAGTTAAGATAGCATACTTGGATATCGGTTTGCTGTTTATGTACAAGATTTAAAGGACTTAAGGTCTTGTTAATTTGTAAACATAAACGCGTATTATTTGTGTTGTAAGTGATACGGTTCATATCTTGTGTTCAGTGAAGGTAAGGTATTCGTATC
>NW_021848799.1:0-1595 GCF_003651465.1 Formica exsecta | reverse complement strand
TACATTTTTGCCCAACTCTGATAGGAAGTATTATGCTATCGTTTCCACACCACCTTGCGGTAGATAACACAGTGCATTTTTTTTTAAGTGGTATCCCGAATAGGTCTAATCCACTCTCATATTTTAATGTAAAAATTGTTCGAAGTGCCTTCCTCATTCTCGTAAACAGAGTTCGGCTCTTCGAGTAATATTGCGCGTCGCGCGATACGCCATTTCCGGCGTGATGGTATTAAAAGCTGCGAGAATTGCTTCTCGTACTTCAGCTTCTGTACCATCACGCCTGTGTTCGACTAAATTTTTTATGTGACCCCATACAAAATAATCTAAAACATTAAAGTCTGGCGATCGCGCCGGCCAAATGATTGGGCCACCTCGACCCATCCATCTGTCCGGATAATGCGCGTTTAAATATTCGCGAACCCGGCGAGCGAAATGCGCAGGAGCCCCGTCATGCTAGAAGATGAGTTTATTTCTTATATTAAGAGGAACATCTTCGAGGAGAATGGGTAACTCGTTTTGGAGGAAGTTTAAATATATTTCCCCATTTAAATGTGGCGGTAGGAAATAAGGACCAATCTGAAAATCACGAAAGAAAATGATATATTAAAGCTGCGAAAGAAAATTCCTTGATTTACTAAAATTTACTACTTACGACTCGGTTCGCTGTTATTCCTGCCCATACATTTATCGCCCATCGATATTGGAACGAGCATTCCCGAACGGCGTGCGGATTGTCTTCCGCCCAATATAAATAATTACGACTATTAAATACGCCGTTCGGGGTGAAAGTTGCTTCATCCGTCCATAAAATTCGGTCGGGGAAAAAATCGTTTTGCCGACACTGAGCGAGAAATCCTGTGTATGTTAACTGTTAATATATATTTTTTTAATAACACAAAAATATTAATTGAAAATGATAAGAATACCTTCAGAAAAATAGATGCGCTGTTCTGCATCTCTCGCCAAAAGTTGTTGTACTCGTTGATAGTGATACGGGTGCAATCCGTTTCGGCGTAGAGTACGGTGTACCACTTGTCGAGATAGACCGAGCATATGAGCTACATGGCGCACGCTATTTCCGGGGTTCTCCTCAAACTCTCTTAAAATTCTTTCTTCGTCGTTTACACCGTAATGCATTGGTGCACCAGCGTTTCGACGATTTGGAATAAAAATTCCCGATTCTCTAGCGCGTTGGACACATCTTAAAATAACATTCGAATTGGGATGTCGCTCACGGTCGGGAAATCGCTCCGCGTAGAGACGAGCTGCGGCACGTGCATTTTCGTCGGCTGCTCCATATACGATAATCATATTGGTATACTCTTCTGCAGTATATTTCGTCATTTTTCACTTTTTTTACGAGTCGTACACGTCGAATGTTGGGCGCCTACTGTGGTGAAGCAACAAATAACGATCGAAAAGAAATGACCGATAACAAATGAACGCTGTTGACTTTTTACGAACGTTTATTTTTTTCAAACGCGTGTGCCGCGGCTTGTCTTTATGCGGAACAATTCTCTGTTCGCACGTTGATCATGTAATTTGATATTCTTGTACTCAGTCGCAATCACACGCGCTCGATACCGAAAAACATC
>NW_021848798.1:0-210 GCF_003651465.1 Formica exsecta | reverse complement strand
TCGTATGCCGGACGGGCGTACGCGTGAATGCTGTAAAGTAAAGGGAATAACCCTAAACTATGAAAACTCTTGGTTGGTTAATTTTAACAGCATTAAGAATTTATTGTTAAATAAAGAGAGAGCACAGGAAAATGAAAAGAACGGAGAAGAATTACCGAAAACTTTGATAAATCTATGCTTTAGAGCAATTCGGCGTACAGCGTTTCACGA
>NW_021848797.1:0-584 GCF_003651465.1 Formica exsecta | reverse complement strand
TTTTTTATAATAATGTGAATATTTCGATATGATAAAAGTTGTAGTATTGTTTGAAACGAATACAACGTTGTATGATATAATGTAAATATTTTACATATTATACGAGTTTTATCGACTTGAAATATCGCGGGCGACGTCTACCTTTTCACTTTCTGCCCTGCGTTATGGCCAACTTCTGACTCTTGCATTAGAGATTGACATATGTCATGTTGTCATTTGATCATAATATTCAATCCGAAGTTGGCCATATCGCAGGGCTGAAAATGAAAAGGTAAACATTGCCCGCCATATTTCAAGTTGATAAAACACATATAATATATAAAATATTTACATTATATCATACATCGTTGTATTCATTTCAAACAGTGCTACAACTTTTATCATATCGAAATATTCACATTATTATAAAAAAATTATACATACCTCTCCGTTCGTTAACACATAGCTTTTGAAAGCAACCATTATGCTCACAATAGAGTTCAGTTTGAACCATTTAATTTGATATATATTTGTTATGGTCTATCTCTTTTAGTGGGACATCCTGTGTGTGTGTGTGTGTGTGTGTGTGTGTGTGTGTGTGTGTG
>NW_021848796.1:516-811 GCF_003651465.1 Formica exsecta | reverse complement strand
ATGCTGGTCTCGCCTTCATCCGGGCCTTTGGCTATCTGTCTATTAGGCCCAGTTCCACAATTTACTTTAACCGAAGCTGCCCCCCCAACGCACAAGCTTTTCCGTAATGCATTACGTTACGTTAAGTACTGATTCTAAACCTAAACCTAAACTCGTACGTAATCTTAAACTTCAGTCAACGCACAGAGAAAATCGTAACGTAACAAAAGCATACTACGTTACGATTTTGTTTGTGCGTTGACTGAAGTTTAAGATTACGTACGAGTTTAGGTTTAGTATCAGTACTTAACGTAAC
>NW_021848796.1:0-169 GCF_003651465.1 Formica exsecta | reverse complement strand
ATTTAGGTTTACAGTCAGTACTTAACGTAACGTAACGTGTTATGGAAAAGCTTGTGCGGTGGCCCTTAAACTCCGGTTAAAGTAAAGCCTGCGGCACACGGTACGATTTTGCATACTAGATCGTATGCGAGACATTTTGCTAGCAATTATAATGGCTATGCAACTTGAA
>NW_021848795.1:29789-36187 GCF_003651465.1 Formica exsecta | reverse complement strand
GCACCTTTACATTTTACACTGTACACGGTGTGAATTGGGATCTTACATTTATATATATATATAAAACAGTTTGACTTTAATCAAAATAAACGATTTTTAAGAGATAATATGTGTTTTTAAAAGTAACAATTCTTAAGGAATCGAGTGGCGATATTAGTAGTATTAAGGCAAAAATAGTATTTCATTTTAAAAAATGCATTTAGGAAAAACTTTACATTGAAAAATGCAACAACAGGAAATTTTAGCTGGTACAAGCAGTGTGGAATTTAAGAATTATTGATATGAAAATTTTTAATTGAATAAAAAAAAAAAAAAAATAGGTCGTTTAAAATAAAATAATTTTTACCAAAAAAAAAAATTTTTTTTTAACTTAATTGGAAGAATTATTACGTATTAATATTGAAACCAAGCGCACGATATATATTTATATAAAAAGAGAGAGAGAGAGAGAGAGAAAAGGTAGGAAGGAGAAAACGAAGGGATATGCGCGCGCGCGCGCGTGTGCGTGCGTGTGTGTGTGTATGTGTGTGTGCGCGCGTGCGTGCGTATGTGTGTGTGTGTATGTGTGTGTGTGTGGTGTGAATACTCACAAACGCATTCATACACAGACAGACAAACAGATACACTCGGTCTGTCTGTCTGTGTATGCATGCGTTTGTGAGTATTCACATATATAAAAATTACATTATATAAAGTTTAAAATTAATGAAATTGACAGTTAATAATAATAAATAGTAAAAATAGAAGTTTCACTGACAGATTCTTGAGGTCATTTGGAGACGATTTTTCCTCAGCGAAAATGTCGAGGGAGGTCATCATTTTTTGCAAGTTTCCAATTTTTTCCATCATATATCTTTGTAACTAAGCCTGAAATTAAAATCCTCTTTCTCTATTAAAGTAAACTCTATCTGAAATAAACTAAAGAATGTAGTTTTAACTTTCTATTAAGTTTAATTTGCAAAAAGTCCTTTTTTTATCGCTTATAACACAGAAATTATTGATGCCGCGATACTTTTGCTGAGGAAAAATCGCCTCCAAATGATCTGAAGAATCTGTCAGTGAAACGATAATTTTGGGACACACTGTATATATATATATTGTTAGCGCGCTGTTTGAATATCGACGCCAGTCTTACGAGTCTCGGCTCGTAACGCCCTTCACCTCGATACACACACGTCATATCATAGCTTTTGTTTTTGGCTACTACTTCCGGTGTGTGTCTCCGCGAGATCGTACCAGTTATATATATTTGCTATCTTTCCTTATCGTAATAAAACGATTTCTTTGGCGTATCAATACGTGTGTCGATTTATTGTCTCCCCACTAATCTCTGACAGGTTATGGGCCCAGACTCGCGAGTGTGAGAAGCAAAGAAAGATCAAAACTGAAATCTCGTTGTGTCGTAAAGTTTGCGTATTGAGTTCTGTGAATTTACCATGAACGCGATGAATTCGGCGAGCATCGAATCACTACGTAAAGACAACTATGACACATGGAAACTGTAGATGAGAGCCGTGCTGGTCAAGAATGATCTCTGGAACTACGTGAGTGGAATCCTCGTGAAACCCGAACCGGCCGAAGGAAACAACGACGACGTGCAGAGTTGGATAAGAAACAATCAAAAGGCGATGTCGGACATCATTTTGTCAATCAACCCAAACGAATTACGACAAGTAAAGAAATGTGAAACGTCTCGTGGCATGTGGCTAAAATTACAGGAAACATACGAATCGAAAGGGCCAGCCAGGAAGGCAACCCTTCTGAAAAAGTTAACGCTGCTCAAGATGGCCGGCGGAGACGACGTGCGCGCGCATCTCGACGATTTTTTCGACGGTGTAGACAAACACCACGACATGGACGTGATTATGAACGAAGATCAGCTGACAATAATGCTGTTATATAGTCTGCCAGCAAATTTTGAGAGTTTTCGAATAGCCATCGAATCCCGCGACGACTTGCCAACGCCGGAGGCTCTCCGCGTGAAAATAGTGGAGGAGCACGTTGCGCGCAGGAATATCGCACACGACGGAGGAACATCGAACGCCATGTTGGCTAACAAATACAGCGGTCGGAAATATTCAAAAAAGAATACGGAGGCGCACACGAACGAATCCAAAGATACAGACCGATCGAGAGGAAGTCACGGAATTCGGTGCTACGGGTGCAAGCAAACAGGACATAAAAAGAGAGATTGTCTGCGCAAAAACAGAATCCTACGGCAAAGTGCGCGAACGACGTCTGTTTCAACGCGTTGACGCTATCTACATCGGAAGCGGAAAGACAGCGACGGAGGTGGTGTCTCGATAGTGGCGCAACTGCTCACCTGTGCAATGACGCGAGTTCGCTCCGCGAGTTGTACAGCTCGCAGAGCGGCACTCTGAATCTCGCAAACTGCACCTCAACCAAAACGGAGGGCGAAGGAACGGCACAACTCGCAGCTGACGTACCAGGTGGTGAGATAAATATTTCCCTAAGTAATATGTTGCATGTTCCAGATCTGAGAACTAACCTGCTGTCAGTGAACAAAATCGTTGATCACGATTTCGAGGTTCATTTCCGGAAAGGATCGGCCGAGGTATTGGATTCGAGAGGGGAGGTTAAGATGCACGCAGATAGAATCGGAGATCTATTTTTTGCCCGCGAATCCCGGCCAATTACGAGTGCGGCTTCGGCGGCGCCGAAGTCGGTGGCGGTCACGCTGGAACTGTTGCATCGCCGCATGGGTCATACGAATGTGAGAGACATCTGCGACGCCGTCCGCAAGGGAGTTGTAAGCGGAGTAAAGACCGACGATACAAAGGAATTGAGCTGCGATGTCTGCGCCAAGGGGAAGATGTCCAGGAGCCCATTCCCGAAAAGCTCCAGTAGAAACACGTGCATTCTGGAGCTAATCCACACGGACGTCTGCGGTCCAATGAGAACAGAGTCCATCGGAGGCGCCAGGTACTTCGTCGAGTTCATTGATGACTGCACCGGATGGTGCGAAGTCCGATTTTTAAAATCTAAGACCGAGGTATTCAAGGCAACAGCAGATTATATCGCACTGGTCGAAAGACAAAGAGGAAAGCCCGTCAAGTCATTACAGTCGGACAACGGCCGCGAGTACATAAATCGGGACTTCGACGATTATCTTAGACGCCGAGGCATCACGAGAAGACTGACCGTTCCCCACACCCCGGAGCAAAACGGCACCGCGGAGAGGAAGAATCGAACACTTCTCGATGCGGCCAGATGCCTGCTGCTGAATTCGGCTCTTCCGGCTACATTCTGGGCTGAGGCGGTAAACACAAGCAACTACGTGAAGAACAGAATGCCGACAAAGAAATTAAAGGGTCGAACTCTGTTCGAGGCTTGGATCGGTGAAGTGCCGGACGTGTCACATCTCAGGGTTTTCGGCTGCAAGGTGGTCTTCCGCGACGGAAAAATCGGAAAAGGCAAACTGGAATCTCGCGGAGAGGAGGGGGTCTTCCTTGGTTATTCGGACGTATCGAAGGCTTATCGCATCTGGTCGCCGCTTCAAAGAAGAGTCCTCATTAGTCGCGATGTAAAGTTCCTTGACGAAAGGGTATCCAAAGCGATTGTCGCGAGCGACGTTAGTCCAGCGGATTCACCGATCGAGGGGCACTCTGAGCAGCATCATCGTCTCGTTGACATCGAGATATCCGCTCCTGAAACACCAAACATCGCAGATCCTCACGACGAAGGGATCGAGAAGATCCCACGCAAAGTCGACGGCAACGACGAAGAACAGAGTCACGGCTCGGCCGACGATGTTTTTTTGGACGCTGCTGACCAGGAACCTCTCGAATCGGAGGAGGAAGGCGAATCAGCAGTTGCCGATGGTGAACACGCGGACGAGATCATGCCAAATAATCCAACGAGAGGGCCCGGACGTCCAAGGATTGTCAGATCGGGTTTGAGGGGAAGACCCAAAAAGGTACATCAGCCCGCTGCAAATCTTACCTCGGTTGGTGGGGCGGGAGATCTGTGTTTTCTTTCAGAGATTCCCATGAGGCAGGCAATGGCTGGATGCGACGCGAACGAGGGGCGCGACGCCATTGCGAACGAGATCAGGGCAATAATCAGGAACGACACCTGGACTCTAGTGGATCGCCCGCAGAACCACAAGGTCGTCGGCAGCCGCATCGTACTGCGAAACAAACTCGATTCGAACGAAAATATCGAGAGAAGGAAGGCTCGACTAGTTGCTCAAGGATTCAGTCAACAACCAGGTATTCATTTCCACGAAACGTTCGCTCCGGTCGCCCGTATTAGTACCATTCGTCTAGTGGCTTCTATTGCCGCCGAACATGGAATGACGATTCGTCAGTTCGACGTGGAGACTGCATACCTTAATGGCGAATTAGAAGAGAAGGTGTTCATGGAAACACCGAAATCGTTCGACAGCATCCTACAGGACATCATGGACTCTGAGAGCGATATCATCATTAAAACTAAAGCGTCGGATATGCTTAACGAGATCCGCAAAGGAGACAAAGTCTGTCTACTTAAGAAGTCTCTATACGGTCTACGCCAGGCCGGCAGAAGTTGGCATCACAAATTAAGCGCTACTCTGATGGAGTTTGGCGCTTCACCATCGAAATCAGATCCATGTTTATACCTCATCGGATCAGGCAAGGATCTGATGCTTATCACAATCTACGTCGATGATTTTCTGATTGCCGCACGCAACGACAGATCCGTTATCGAGCTGGGGAAGAAATTGGCGAAGCAATTCGCCATGAGAGACTTCGGAAAAGCTCGTTACTGCCTGGGAATCGAAATCGGCCAGGAGAACGGCAAAATATCCATGCACCAACGGGGATACACGCGCGAAGCTCTCGATCGATTTGGTATATCGGATTGCAAACCGGTAACCACCCCGATGGACATTGGCGCGAAACTCAAGAATAACGAGACTCCGAGCGGGGATTAACTGAAGCTGCCATATCGCGAGCTCGTCGGAGCTCTCACCTACCTATCGAGTACCACGCGACCAGTTATTTCATTCGCGGTGAGCTACTTGGGCCAGTTCAATAACTGTTTCGGAGCTGAACATTGGAAGGCGGCCAAGCGAGTGTTGCGATATCTGCGCGGCACTATCGACCTCGGACTAATCTACGAGAGCAACTCGGAACCCATTAAGGGATTCGTGGACGCTGACTGGGGGAGCTGTTGTGATGACAGGCGATCATACACGGGATACATTTTTCTGTTCAACGGATGCCCTGTGTCCTGGGAGGCGAGGAAACAGCCCTCAACAGTCGCGTTATCCACTACCGAAGCGGAGTATATGGCTTTAGCTGAATGCGCTAAAGAGTTTATTTACCTCCGTCGATTTCTTCGAGAGCTCGGGTTCAACTCGTCGGCTAACATTACTGTCTTCTGCGACAACCGAAGTGCTTTGAAATTGGCCGAGAACCCCGTGTTTCACTCGAGGAGCAAGCACATCGACTTACGCCACCACTTCGTCAGGGATGCAGTCCAAAGCGGTCAACTCATCGTGGAATACATCTCGTCAGAACAACAAATCGCTGATTTTCTGACCAAGGGTCTACCTCGCCCAAAGCACGAAAGTTGCGTAACGTCCGCAGGAATGGGCACCATCATCGAGAAGAATCTGCAACAGTCCTAGACTCGAGGGGAAGTGTTAGCGCGCTGTTTGAAGCTTTTGTTTTTGGCTATTAGTTCCGGTGTGTGTCTCCGTGAGATCGTACCAGTTATATATATTCGCTATCTTTCCTTATCGTAATAAAACGATTTCTTTGGCGTATTAATACGTGTGTCGATTTATTGTCTCCCCACTAATCTCTGACAAATTTTTATCAAATATTTTATAAATAATGAAAATTAAAATGTATAAACAAATATATATTTTATCTAGTATTTATAAATATTTTTTGATCTTTTGAAAAAATTTGTTTACGACGTAAACTTTTAGAAGAAAAGATAAAAAATTTCTCGAGATTTAAAAACAACCTAAACATGAAATTATCTATTAATCAAACAAAAGTATTTATAAATGAAATTATAGAAATAACGTTTTAAAAATTGACTTTGAATTAAATTATTTTTTAATTATTCTATAATGTAATTTGATTTAATGTAAAATCTTCTATAAAAATTAATATTATTATATTAAAATACTTTTATACAGTAATCTGTATGCTAAACTTTTTTGTAAAAAGAAAAAAGAATTTTATAATAAAATATATCTCAAAAAGTTGAATAATCTTGTAATGATTCTTTGTTGATATCATGATTAATAAATTAACCTTAGCATATTTAATTAAATTATGTGTAAATTTAAACTTAATAATATGTTCTGTTATAATACAATTATCTTCCAAAGAGAGAGAGAGAGAGAGAGAGAGAGAGAGAGAGAGAGAGAGAGAGAG
>NW_021848795.1:28491-29635 GCF_003651465.1 Formica exsecta | reverse complement strand
TAAAAAAAAAAGAGAGAGAGAGAGAGAGAGAGAGAGAGAGAGAGAGAGAGAGAGAGAGAGAGGGGAAGAGAGACAGAGAAAGAATATAAATAAATATATGTAAATACTAAGTAAATGTAAAACGTAACCAATTTTTAAGAAACAATTATTTAAAAAAAAAAAGAATATCAATACCTTATATAAAATTCTTCCTTAAAATCTTTCACAACTTTTATCTCAGGTCTTCTGCGACCAACTTTCTCTGTATGTAATAACTTCTTTTAATAAAAATCAATAATAATCCGTCATTCAGTTTTTATTGTTTATTTGCATAGCAATTTATTAATCACATAGCAACGTTATAACATTGTAATCGAATACGTCACGCAAATCGATGGCGAGATATCAATATCGGTAGTAATCTATATAGCATATAATTTTTTTGTTTTCATTAACGGGAATATACAGTACTGGACAAAATAAATCATACATCTTTCAACAAATTGAATTTGTTAGTATAACTATTCTTTTAACAAGCAAATAGATTATTAGATACAGGAAAGTCGAAGCATTTCAAAGTATTTAAATAAAGAAAATATGAAATAATAAAAATTATGCTCAATTCTTTTGTAAAAAATCTATTATTCAATATTGTTACATTTTGTTCTGGATATTTTGTCCAGTACTGTATATACAAGGTGGGACATTTAACTATATATAATTTAAATTATCTCTTTGTTATACATGCAATAATCGAAAAATGTTTTTAATCAAAGTTTCAAATTTTATATGAAAAATTATATCGAATGTAATATTTTTCTTACATCATGCGTTTTTTACAATATATATTTTAAAATTATCTTCGTTTTTTTAAATAATATCATATATCTTTTTTTATATAAATCAACTTCTGTTATTAATCTTTTTTTAATTTTTCTTTTAAGCTATATCAATAAATACTTTTTCTTCTAAATTTTTATTGTTCTATAATTAAAGAAAATTATCAACATTAGAAAATCATATATAAATAAAACTTAAGAAAAAAAGAGAAAAAAGAATTATTATAATGAAAATTATTAAAACAATTATATTATGTTATATATTATAATATTATATAATATTAATATTAATTAAATTATTAAAACTGTTATATTGTATTATAATA
>NW_021848795.1:20640-28101 GCF_003651465.1 Formica exsecta | reverse complement strand
ATATATATTATTAATATTAATTTTTATTATTTTTATAGTACACGTATAAAATAACATATAAAATATAGTATATAGTATTAATATATGATTTTTAATATTAATATTTATATACTACATAATTATATACATGTATAATTATATTTATTATATTATAATATATTATAATTTTTTGGTTTAGATAAGTTCCGAGTTTCTCGATTAATGAGAGGTTTAACTTTGTATGGATTATTTTGTAATATTTGAAAAATTAATAATTTATTGACTGGGATCATCATGTTTTCGTATCGTATAAACAACTTTATGCGGCATTCGTATGTTCGTGCAATTTCTGCTGTAGTTTTGTATCAACAAACGTTGAATCAGGTATTTATATTAATACATTTAAACTTTTTTTATATACATTTTTTACATAATTAATATAGATTTATTGATCATTTTTGTATCTAATTTTCATATAGATCTGATACCAGAAGCAGATTCGACACCATATTTTTTCAAATCAACTTTTATTATTTTACGCATTAAAAGTAAAGTTTAAAAAAAAAAATGAGATTTTTCATAATTTATTTTTACATTCATTATAGAGAAAAAAAACAATTTATCGTTTAACTATTTTATTATTCATTAATTATTTTATATGTAAATTAATGACTATTTATAGTCATGCATTATAGGATGCATTTTCAGAATTATATTCTTCTAATAATTAATAATACATACAATAAATATCTTAGCAGATAATAATAATATTAATACGGACGTTTGTGTTTTCATATTCACAATTGTCGATACACTATTCATGACAATATTTCCAAAAAATGCATTAATGCAGATAGTCAATAATTTAAACATTCTTAATCTATATATAAAATAAGTATTCAACAAAAAATAAAAAATTCCGTTTTTTTTTTCTGGAATACATGTAAAAATAGATTATAAAATATCTTATGAACTATTGATTTTTTTACAATTTTATTCTTAATGGATAAAGAAGTAAAGTAATATTACAATTATATAAAAACGCGTGCTATAAAAAATGCGTTCTGTCACAATATATCGCTCCTCCTATAAAATCTAATTATAAAAACATAGAATTTGCATTTAGTATAATCGGTATTTAATCTATATTTAATAATATCATACAGAATTACTTACGATAATTTTCCCACAGCAATCATTAAAGTAAGAGTGTGTGACTGGAGTGTGTCAGAAGTCGTAATGCAACTGTAATAAAGTTTTACTATAAATTAGGAAAAATTGCCATAAAAATGTATCAAGATCTAGAAAAAATTTATAGTAATGATTATTTGAGCTATGAACAAGTGTTTTGCTGATTTTCAACGTTTAAAAAAGGAGCGGATTCCTGTAAGATAAAACACGCTGTAAACGACCAGTTTCTACACAGCCAGATAGTCATTACTGTAAGATTATTTTACGCCTTGGTACGCTTGCTTCTATGACAGTTTCCCCTAATTTATAGTAAAATTTTAATACAGCTTTTTGCTTCATGACTTCTGACTTGTTCCAGTCACACATTCTTACTTTGACGATTGTCGCACAAACATCGTTGTGTTATCCAATTTAACAGTTGCACTTGCAAGTTCAATACTCTTTAGCAGTCACAACTCTAAACACATACCACACGAAAACAATAGAACTCCGCCATGCAGTAACTTAATGCCATCTATGAAAATCGGGCACGAACTTATGCAATCATCCAATATAATATAAATAAATTTATAAGTGACTATTTAATATAAAATCTATTAAAACATATAACTTAAAAGATCACATTGAATTACTTACGTTTTTAAATATTATATTTATCTACTGAATATTTTATACATTTTCGTACTAAAAATACACAAAAAAAAAAAATTATAATAATGATAGTTTTACACCATATAATACAAATTCAAAAATTTACGTAAGAATCACACGATGACTTTATTTATTCTTATAAAAAGTCAATAATTAAATAAATAAGTGAACATAACATGGATTTTTTAATTTTAAAATATTTATTTTTATTTACATTTTTTTATAGCAAAGAAATTTTTAACTATTTATACATTTATTATCATTATATGTATGTATGTATGTATGTATGTATAAGTTTATTGTTCCCCAATGGGGTTACAATCTTTACATTCCCTTAACCTATTACCTTAGTCTATTACATTCTGTACATGCTTCGCCCTATCATCGCCCTTTCTATCATTCTCTCTCTCTCTCTCTCTCTCCGCTTTATTCTCCTACTGTTTTATCTCTAACTTACATACTACTTACGTCTATCTTACGCTAAACCTCTCGAGTGTCACGTCGAGCACTGCCTGAGCAACGGAAGTCGGTTCAGCCCGACAGAGCCAAGTACAACCTTGGCCCCAGGTAGAGGCAAGAGCCGGTGCAACCCGGCGGGGTCGAGGGCAACCTCGACTCCAGGCAGAGCGTGTCGATACAACCCGACGAAGCTGAGTTCAGCCTCAGCCCCAAGAGGCAGTAGGTAGTGTATGTATGTATGTATGTATGTAGAAGTTTATTGTTCCCCAATGGGGTTACAATCTTTACATTCACCTTAACCTATTACCTTAATCTATTACATTTTGTATATGCTTCGCTTTATCATCGCCCTTTCCATCATTTTCTCTCTCTCTCTCTCTCTCTCTCTCTCTCTCTCTCCGCTTTATTCTCCTACTGTTTTATCTCTAACTTACATACTACTTACGTCTATCTTACGCTAAACCTTATCTCTACTGGACCCCCGCTTCCGCTGTTCTTCCTTATAGTTTTTCCGCCCCTCTTTCCTCTTTCATTCTTCTTTCATCCTCCACCTTCTCTCTCTTTCTCTCTCTCACTCTCTCTCTTTCTCTCTCCTCCTCCTCTCTTTCTCTCTCTCACCCTTCTCCTTACCCCTGTTCTCCTTCCCTTCCCTCTCTCTTCATTCTCTCCCCCCACCTTCATACGTTCACCCCTTTTACTCCCTCCTTTCCCCACTCCACCCTTCTTCCCCCTTTTCCCCTTCCCTGCTCTCACCCCCTCTCGCTCTTTCTACCTCTTTCATCCATTCTTCTCCTCCTCCATCACCTCCCAGCATCCTTTCCACCGCATCCTGCCAACTCTCCTCCCTCCCTCTCCCCTCTCCCGTACACCCTTCCCATACATGTTCCCAAGTCTCTTCCACTCCTCCACACACTCTACATGTCCTCTTCTCCTCTCTCTCCCAGTATAACCCTTCTCTTATTTCGTTTTCCTATTCTGAATCTTAATACTCTTCTCCATCTACTTTCCGCCCATCCTTTTTTCAGGTACTCTGGGGTGTCCTCACCCCTCACTCTTCTGTACCACTTATTGTACCTCGATTCTCCTATTTTCTTTTCCCTTTCTTCCTTCTGCTTTCTCCTATCTCTCTCTTCTAGCTCCTCATACTCCCTTTCCTTTTCCTTCTCGCCTTGTACCCCTCTTTCTCTAAGAAACTCCTCTTTTTCCTGCTCCCATGCCCCTATCCTCCTCCCTTTTTTCCATCTCTCTCTCATCTCTAACCAACATCTTCTAGCTATTTTTCCACCCTTCCCTTCCTCTAGTCTTTTTTTTGAAATTCTACGCCCTTCTCCCCGCTATTCCTCTCATCAACCCTTTCCCTGTCTCTTCCCTAATCATATACCCTGACGTTTTCCAGTCTGCTCCCATTGTCCATTTCAAGTACCTATCGTGTGTGCCATCTATCTCTTTTCTCTCTTTCCATCTCCATATCTCTGCTCCATACCCCATTACCGTCCACACCAATGTGTCATACAGCCATATTCTCCTTTCCCAGTCTTTTCCCCATAACCTTTTCCCGATTCCCCAAACTTCCCTCATCACTATGGCCGCCCTTTTTCTCCTCTCTTTTACGTGTGCCTCCTGCCCTCCATTCCTTTGTATGGTGTACCCCAGATATTTGAACTGCTTCACTTCTTGTAATTTCTTCCCCTTCCATCTCCAATCTATCTTCTTTGTCTTCCCTCCTCCCTTTCTAAATCTCATTACTTTCGTTTTTTCCGCGTTCAATTCCAAGCCTTTTTTGTCCAGATATCTCTCTAATCTACTCAGCATAGCTCTCATATCTTGTTCTTCTTCCGCCATTAACACCACGTCATCCGCGTACGCCAATGTATATATCTTTTCTTCTGCTAATCGTACTCCTCCCCATCCGCCTCTTGTCATGTCCTCTTCTAAGTCCGCCAGGATAACATTGAATAACATCGGACTCAGTGGACATTCCTGCCTTAACCATCTCGTTGTCCAAAATTCCTTTCCCGTCCTAGTATTCTCCTACTTTCACCCTACTCTTTGTTTCCCTTACTATTTCTTCTATTCTTTTCACCAATGCTTCTCTTATACCCCTTTTCCTCATCACCCTTATTAGAATCTTTCTTTCTATTGAATCAAATGCCGCCTTCAGGTCTATAAATACCGCCGTCATTTTACCTCCTTTCTTACCTATCTCTCTGTTAATTAGGTAGTTTAGCGCGTATATCTGGTCTACTGTTCCCGTTCCTTTTCTAAACCCCGCTTGGCTCTCCGACAGCATCTCCTTTGTCTCCATCTCTTCTTTCAATCTCTCCCCTAATGCCGCCGCGTATATCTTATAAATTGACGGCATTAGCGTCACACCTCTATAATCTTTTGTTTCTACTCCCTTCCCTTTTTTTTTCTCCCATCGCTATATCCTCATTCACCCTTTTCCTTCCCTTCCTTTCTTTTCTTACTAACTCCCATACTTTTCCCTCTGTGTTTGCTTCCCCTACTTCTCTCATAATCCCGTCCCTTTCCTCTCTTTTCTTCTCTTCACATAGATCCTTATATTCTTTTTTTCTTTCTCTATACCTATCTCCTCCCCCTCCCTCCGTTCTCCATCTCCTCAACTCCCTTCTAACTTCTCTTTTTCTCTCTCTACACTCCTCATCCCACCATCCCCTTCCAGAGCTTTTTTCCTTTCCCCTCTTCTCCTCGCATCTCTCTAATGTCTCCCTTACTCTCTTTCCCATTTCCTCTATTTCGTCCTGTATCTTAACCTCTCCTCTCCTCACACTTCCCATTTTTTCCCTAAACATCCCTTTTTCGTCCCATACCTCCCTTTTTCCTTTCCTGACGTTGCCTTGTTTCTTCACCCCCCTGCTCGTGCTCCCCTTAACCCATGCTATCACCGGGTGATGATCTGAGTCCACCTCCTCTCCTATTTCTAGCCTCTCTATTTTTTCTCTTACCTTCTCGTCACCTAGAATATAGTCAATAACTGTCTCTCCTCTTCCCCCGGTGTATGTGAACTCTCCTTCCTCGTCTCCTTTTATGCTTTCATTCAGTATTGTCCATCCCCTTTTCTCTATCCAGTCTATCATTTTCTTCCATCCTTATTCATTTTCCTATCCTTCGATCTCCTTCCCTTTTCCCCTTTCCTTAGTTCCTCTTCGCTCGTCCACCCTCCCTTCTCTCCTGTCCTCGCGTTAAAGTCCTCCCCTATTAATGTCTTAATCTCCTCTTCCCCTTCTTCCATCCAACTCTTTACACCTTCCATCTTTCTTTCCACATCCCCGTTTACATATATATCCACTATTCTCCAGCTCTCTCCCCCCATGCTTAACCTGCAGACCATT
Organism: Formica exsecta; assembly: GCF_003651465.1. Classification (NCBI taxonomy): domain Eukaryota; kingdom Metazoa; phylum Arthropoda; class Insecta; order Hymenoptera; family Formicidae; genus Formica; species Formica exsecta. The sequence continues at coordinate 22,468 of NW_021848795.1, read as the reverse complement.
CTTCCCTCCTCTTCCTCCTCCCCTTCTTCTTCTACCTCCCTTTTTCATCCCATACCCCCCTTTTTCCTTTCCTGACGTTGCCTTGTTTCTTTACCCCCCTGCTCGTGCTCCCCTTAACCCATGCTATCACCGGATGATGATCTGAGTCCACCTCCTATTTCTAGCCTCTCTATTTTTTCTCTTACCTTCTCGTCACCTAGAATCTAGTCAATAACTGTTTCTCCCCTTTCCCCGGTATGTGAACTCTCTCTCCTCGTCGCCCTTTATGCTTCCATTCAATATTGTCCATCCCCTTTTCTCTATCCAGTCTATCATTTTCTTCCATCCTTATTCATTTTCCTATCCTTCAATCTCCTTCCCTCTTCCCCTTTCCTTAGTTCCTCTTCGCTCGTCCACCCTCCCTTCTCTGTCCTCGAAAGTCCCCCCCCCCCTATTAATGTCTTAATCTCCTCTTCCCCTTCTTCCATCCAACTCTTTACACCTTCCATCTTTCTTTCCACATCCCCGTTTACGTATATACCCACCTATTCTCCAGCTCTCTCTCCCCATGCTTACCCTGCAGACCATTCTTCCCTCCTCTTCCTCCTCCCCTTCTTCTTCTACCCTTATATTCTTCTTCACTCCTAACAGCATACCTCCCCTCGCTCTTCCCTTTTTATTCTTTCTCTTTGCTGTCTGCATTTTCCATGTAAACTCCTTCGGTAATCTATCTTTTACCTTTCCCCATCCCTTCTCCTCTATCCATGTCTCCGACATCACTATTACATCCCATCCCTTGATCCTTTGCCAAAACTCCCTACCCTTATTTCCCACCCCTGGTCAAATTCCAAAACGCCACCTTCCATATTCCTTCTTGCTCCTTCCTTCCCCTCTCCCCCGTTCCTCTCTCCCCTCTACTTTTTTCTCTCCCGTTTCCTACATTTCCCCCTGCTCGCTCACTACCTCTCCTTCCTTATCTTTTAGCCTTTCTTCTTTTTTTACATTTCCATTCCCGTCCTTCAAAACTTCTTCCTCCTCATCCCATCTCCACCATTTTTCATCTATTCTGATTTTTCCATAACTTATCCGCACTTTCCTCCCTTTCTTTTCTTCTTCCTTCGCCATCTCCTCTAACCTCCATCTCATTCTTCTTTCTTTCCATGTCCAGTCCTCCATAATTCTCTCCTTCCTGCCTCTCAACATTTTTTTCTTATCCCAAATCTCCTTTTTGTTCTTCATCCTTCAGCCTTACTAAAATCATCTCCCTCCCTCCCTCCATAACTCCCCCTATCCTTTTTACTCCCTCTATCTCCACTTTCACCCCTATACTAGCAAATACCTCCTCTATCGCTATTCTTCTTCTCCCCTCCTTCACCTCTGCCCCTTTAATCAGAACATTTCTCTTCCTTTCCTCCCTCTCCCTTCTTTCCATTCTTCTTTCTATCTCCTTTACCTTATTCCCCATCTCTCCACCTCTCTCCCGTCTTAATTCCTTACTCCCTTCCACTTCCCCTATACCGCGCTTTTCTAATTTCTCTATTTTCCTCTCCATCATTTTGATACTCCACTTCAGTTCCTCCCTTTCCTCCAACCATCTTTTTTCCCTCTCACCGAATTCCCTTCTCAACTCTTCCATCTCCTCTCTCATCATTTTTACTCGTTCTTTAATTCCTTCTTTAACTTCCTCTTTCATATTTCTTATTTCCTCCTTCCATCCCTTCATACTTCTCATCTCCCTCACTAAATCCTCCATTTCATTCCTCCAACTTTTTATTATTTCCTGCATCTCCCCCTCTCCTCCTAACCTTCCTAACACCGGATCCTTTAGTACTCCTGTCGTCTTCTTAAC
>NW_021848795.1:16123-17698 GCF_003651465.1 Formica exsecta | reverse complement strand
CCCCCCCCTGCTACATTCCAAAACGCTACCTTCCATACTCCCTCTTGCTCCTCCCTTCTACTCTCCCCCGTTCCTCTCTCCCCTCTACTTTCTTCTCTCCCGTTTCCTACATTTCCCCCTGCTCGCTCACTACCTCTCCTTCCTTATCTTTTAGCCTTTCTTCTTTTTTTACATTTCCATTCCCGTCCTTCAAAACTTCTTCCTCCTCATCCCATCTCCACCATTTCTCATCTATTCTGATTTTTCCATAACTTATCCGCACTTTCCTCCCTTTCTTTTCTTCTTCCTTCGCCATCTCCTCTAACCTCCATCTCATTCTTCTTTCTTTCCATGTCCAGTCCTCCATAATTCTCTCCTTCCTGCCTCTCAACATTTTTTTCTTATCCCAAATCTCCTTTTTGTTCTTCATCCTTCAGCCTTACTAAAATCATCTCCCTCCCTCCCTCTAAACCTCCCCCTATCTTTTTTACTCCCTCTATCTCCACTTTCACCCCTATACTAGCAAATACCTCCTCTATCGCTGTCCTTCTTCTCCCCTCCTTCACCTCTACCCCTTTAATCAGAACATTTCTCCTTCTTTCCTCTCTCTCTCTTCTTTCCATTCTTCTCTCTATCTCCTTTACCTTATTCCCTATCTCTCCATCTCCCTCCCGTCTTAATGCCTTACTCCCTTCTACTTCCCCTATACCGCGCTTTTCTAATTTCTCTATTTTCCTCCCCATCATTTTGATACTCCACCTCAGTTCCTCCCTTTCCTCCAACCATCTTTTTTCCCTCTCGCCGAATTCCCTTTCCACCTCCTCCACCTCCTCTCTCATCATTTTCCCCTGTTCTTTAATTCCTTCTTTAACTTCCTCTTTCATATTTCTTATTTCCTCCTTCCTACTTCTCATACTTCTCATCTCCCTCACTAAATCCTCCATTTCATTCCTCCAACTTTTTATTATTTCCTGCATCTCCCCCTCTCCTCCTAACCTTCCTAACACCGGATCCCTTAGTACTCCTGTCGTCTTCTTAACGCTTCTGAAAGTCTCCTCCTCCTCTTTCTCTTCCCCTTTATCCCCCCTTTTCCTTTTTAGCATCTCCTCTATGTTCCCGTAACTACCTCTTCTCTCTTTCGCCTCTTTCGCGGCTGACTGCGCCATCTTATTCTCTACCGCGCCCTCTATACCAACTCCTGTCGCTGTCACCTGCCTAGTCTCCACTCTCTGTATGCTCTATACTCTTTGACTTAACTGCCACGTTTTCTCACCTCTCTAAATCTCCCTTTATTTTCCCTTCCTCCCATCTCACTTTCCGCCCTTCTCTTCCCTCACTCTCTCGCATCCTCACTCTCACCCTAGCACACTCCCAGCTCAATCACTCTCCGCTTTCTCACTTTATATGCAGTCCACCACGTACGCCAGCACCTATGATGCACACTCTTTGCCACCGGAAGCGGAAGTCGGATTATTTTTAATCAATTATGTATTATGTAATTATGATTACTTATTTCATTAAAAATTATACGATTTATGTCATATTTAGTGTCATTTTAATCGCAAAAATGTAATTAATCCATTACAATTATTTTCA